>NW_026737210.1:0-47055 GCF_949786415.1 Peromyscus eremicus | reverse complement strand
TGGGACAGGACCCCACTAGATTGCTATGGTGATAGGCATCACACTACATCTAACATGGAGGGGAAAAATGATTGGTGTAATGATTATTTATAGGACACTGACAACATTTTTGGAAAGTATGTTAAACATTTGGTAAAAGATAATGCCATATATAATTTATACTGGTGATATGTATCTCACAGAAGTGTCTTCTGAATATATGTTTGAGAAAGAAAATTCAAATAATAGCCAAATAATTTCCAAAAGAGAAAAAAGTGGTTATAGCATACCATGTGACACTGTCATATTGAATATTTGCATAATCATGAAAAATATAAATTGTAAAATTGATTCTTCCAAACTGCTATGGGATATCAAAATAGATCCACAGATAGGAGTCATTGTTGACAAACCTAAAGACCTGAGTTTGATTTCCAAGACTCCAAGACTCACTTGTTTAAAGGAGAGAACTAAATTCCACACATTTTCCTCAGACATCCACGTGTCCTTTGGTATGCATATGCGCACACACACACACACACACACACACACACACACACACACACACGAGAGAGAGAGAGAGAGAGAGAGAGAGAGAGAGAGAGAGAGAGACAGAGAAACAGAGAGAGAGAGAGAGAGAGAGAGAGAGAGAGAGAGAGAGAGAGAGCAAGAGAGAGAGCATAGACACACAGAGGGAAATACAAGTGTAATTATTATAATTTTTAAGAACCCTGCTATGACTGTTAATTTTCATTGTCAACTTGAGTGGGTTTAGAATCAGTGGGGCAGCCAATCTCTGGCCTCATCTGTGAAGCTGCTTCCAGAAAAGTTTAACTGAGAAAGGAGGACGTACCCTGAATGTGGTATCTCTACACTATGAAATGTGATGAGAACTGAATAAAAAAGAACAAAGGAGAAAGCTTGAGGACATTCACCTCTCTCTGCTTCCTGACTGCAAGTGTAACTGAGGAGCTGACTCACTCTCCAGCCATTCTCAAACTGAACCAAACAAGCTCTTCATTCCTTAATTTGCTCTTTTTGGTACTTTGTCAGAGCAGCGAGCAAAATAACTACTATGTCTGCATGACATTCTGAGAGGAGAGGGACATCAGAAATGTAATTGGAAGACAGCTGTATTCTTAGCATAGCAGAAACTCAATCAGCAATAGCTGAGATTCCTAATTCTTCAGTGGAATTTAAGTGTATTTGTATAGATAGGGTGGTGAACCTTGAAAACACAGCTGAACTCATCTGGAACTTACCCTAGGAAGCAGGAGTGGGAAATGAGATTCAGAGGCATCATTAATGATTACCTTCTAAATAATCACAAGTAATTGATCGTAGGGACTTTTAAATAAACTATATGAGTCATATTTATAACAAACTTTTAAATACTATACCGATGAAACATGTGATATATTGAATATTCCTTTTGTCATAAAACCATACCAATAAATTTTAAAATTAAAATATTAAAATCATCAGTCCTTTACATAAATTCTTGATTTTAGATTTGTTATTCTTATTTATATTTTATATTCTCAAGTAACTTTAAATTCTGAATAAAGTAAATGTTTTTAATTTGAGATTCTAAGAAAGAAAAAAAGAACTGAAATTTATTGTAACAGTTCAGCAATGTGGGGAGCTCACTGCAGCCTATCTGAAATTCTTTAAGGAGTTGTTGCTCATTATTCATTTACAGCTCAGTTGTGACTTCTGTCTCCTTGAGGGTCACCATATACAGTTTTCTGTGTATAATTCAGCAATGCAACTTATTTACTCTTTGACCTTTCCAAGATTTATAATTTTGAATATATGAACATCATAATTACATATTTAGAAGAGATATTTTACATAATTATCTTTGTGGCTTTAAGTATCCTAGTAATAATATTGCAATCCCAGTAATGCCAGGTCCTTAGAAAGTAGAAGGAAGATCTTGAGTTTCAGATTAGCCAAGGATGCAGAGTGAGACTATGGAAGAAAGGAAGAAAGGAAGGGAGGGAGGGAAGTAGAGAAGGAGGGAGGGCGGAAGGAAGGAATGGATGAAGGAAGGAAGAGGGAGGGGAGAGAGGGAAGAAAGGGGAAGAAAGGAAGAAGTGAAGGGAGGGAGGGAGGGAGAGAGGGAGGGAGGGAGGGAGGGAGAGAGAGTGGGAGGGAGGGAGGGAGGGAGAGAGGGTGGGAGGGAGGGAGGGAGGGAAAAGAACAAAGGGAAAGCCCTTGTAGGCTCTGATATCAGGTCAGTAAAGAGGTCACAACTGCAAGATTTTTCTAAGGCTATGAAGTAAATTCTATGAAAAATTTAATAGTCACTCAGTATATGGTAGATAAGAATGTAGTTACGACCAGAATATGGACCATTTTACATACTGAACTGTCTTCCTTAAAACAAATTAATTCTTGCTAACCATCATACTTTAAGGTTTTCTCTTTTCCCATGATTTGCCATAGTTTATTTTATTCTATGCCAACAAAGAAAATTCCAAGGGTAAAATAACTATCTATATGGCCATTAAGTGTTTCCTCCAGAGTCCTTTGTTCAATCTAGTCGAAATGATGCTAATTAGTCTTAATGGTTCAGAGAATACCTGTGAGTCCACAAATAGATGCTGAGATGCCTAATGGTAACCCCAGAAAACCCCCTTAGATAAATTTACTTCTTTAACTGGGTGGTAAAAATGGCTCAAAGTCAACTAGCATTTTCTTCCCCATTTCACTAAGTGGAGAAACACATAGATCTAGATAAGCACACTCTTCTAGTGTTTGTCAGCTTAAGAAACCTAAGGACAATATTACAGAATGCAAGGATGAAAATTTCAGAGTACATTTTTGTCATTAACTTTGTTCCTGAAGGATAAGTGAAATTCCATGAACCCTTATGACAAAAATTATTTTGATAGAATCCAATGTGCCATTAGCACTGATTCTCCTTTGCTAATTTCTTCTTAGTTAATTATAGACCAGAAAATAATGAGAGCTTGTATCATACAGTATGTTGTGTTTTATCAGAATCATTGGCATGCCCATACATAAAATGCAACAAAAACACAGGCAGTGTGAATTACGATTTGAACGTCAATGTAGAAGATAAGTAGTAAGTAATACATACAATAAGGTTATTTTTCTTTAGATGATACCATAAATGAGTGTCCAGTCATATTGAAAAAGCAGTTTTGTATGGTGATATACTGTGTACCCTAATAAACTCACCTGAGGATCAGAGGACAGAGCCAGCCACTAGATTAGACATAGAGGTCAGGCAGTGGTGGTACACACATTTAATCCTATTACTCAGGAGGCAGAGATCTGTCTGGATCTCTGTGAGTTTAAGGCCACACTGGGCTACATGAGATTGATCCAGTATAAGAGAGAAACAGAGCCAGACAGTGGTGGTACACACCTTTAATCCCAGCACCTGAGATCTCATGCCTTTGCTTGAGAAGCACACAGGCATCCCAGGAAGTATATAAAATATGAGGAAACAGGAACTTACTGTCTTTAGGCTGAGGATTTCATAGAGGTAAGAGCTAGTGGCTGGCTGTTCCGCTTCTCTGATCTTTCAGCTTTCACCCTGATATCTGGCTCTGGATTTTTTTGAAAGACCATCTAAGATTCAAACAAAAGTTTTGTTGTCCCATTTTCATAAACATCATAGCAACTTTGGTATCCTTTATATCTGAGTTCAGTGAAGGGATGTCACAAATGTCAGATTGCAGTAGCCAGGTTCAGCATTATTTCCCATGTGTCTGTTACATGTCTGTTACCATTTACCAGTGTTGTCAGCCGCCAATCACAGGTTACTAGTCTTCTTGACCACCAAAGCAACCAACAAACAAAACATGTTTATCACTTTTAAATATTTCTCCAAAGAAGGCATTCTACATCATAGATTTTCAGTAAATTTGGAATTAATGAAATAATTATAGATGGGAGTTCAGAACCAGTGCTTTATTAAGTGTAAATGCATTACTGTTTAATCAAATCAGTCTGTCTTGCTGCTGTTAAACAGCTGGGAGTATGCAGCATGTACCCATTCCTAACATAAGCAAACAGCATTAAATGTGTTATTGAAGCTATTATCTAAAGTTCCATGCTTTATTGACCATTCAAGCAAGAGGATTGAAGCTGTTTGCAGGACAATCTTCAACCTGACCTGAGGAACTTCTTCAGCTGTCTGAATAGTGCTCTTTTAAAAATTGCTCGAACTAAATTGAGCATTGCTCTCATATCTAAATGTCAGCCACTCTTTGTAGCTGATGTGCAGTCTTTTGGACTGCCTGTCTCTAGATTCTTGCTTTATTGCCAGTCTGGCTACAAAATAATTTTATGTTGGTCATCATATCATATTAGGGAATAGGAGAACAACGCCCTTGGCTCCATATCAGAAAGCAACCCTGCAGTGGTAAGCCTGATTATAGCATGACAGTGAATCATGAATCAGGATACAGCAGGGCAAATGAACATCCTTGGTATTACCAAGCACCAGATTATACTATGGAAAGCAAAGTTTGTAGTGATTAAACAGGCATTCTGACTTTTCTATGGTTCTCAGCATTTCACACTTTATGCACTTAAAGCACTAATGTGTTGAGACCTAACATTAAACATCTGTTTATCGAATGGAGCTTTCGATAATGTGCAGGCTGGCAGAAAATCTATTCTATATTTTTCATTGAAGTTATTCTTTGAAACTTTTATATGTGTGTACAGTGTATCATGATCATATCCTTTGCTCACTCCCTCTGCAGCTCTCCTTACTTACCAAACATTCCTCACTCCTTTCTTTCTTTGTTTTCTGTTTCTTTGTTTGTTCTTCCTCCTTCTCCTCCTTCTCTTCTTCTGTTAAAATAAAATCCAGTCAGGCCAGATAATGCTGCCTGTATATGCCTGAGAATAGGGCCAATCACCCATCATGGGCAACTTACCAGTGGCTGCACCCCTAAGGAAAGTGATCCTTCCTCCCTCAGTAGCCATCAACTGCTCTTCAGCAGGAGTGAATCCTCAGGGACCCATCCCTTATCAATACTGGAATCTTAGCTGGTGAGATCTTGTTTGGTGTAGATAACCATGCCTGCTCTGAGTTTGTGTGGTGGTATTGTGTTCCCCAAAATATTGTGCGTGCTAATAAACTTACCTGGGGTCAGAGAAGAGAACAGCCACAATATTAAACATAGAGGATAGGCAGTGGTAGCACACGCCTTTAATCCTAGCATTCCAGAGGCAGAAATCCCTCTGGATCTCTGTAAATTCAAGGCCACATTGGAAACAGCCAGGCATGGTGACTCACGCCTTTAATCCCAGAAAGTGAGCCTTTAATCCCAGGGAGTGATGGTAGAAAGTAGAAAGGTATATAAGGCGTGAAGACCAGAAACTAGAAGCATTTGGCTGGTTAAGCATTCAGGTTTTCGAGCAGCAGTTCAGCTGAGATGCATTCGGGATGGGGACTGAGAGGCTTCCAGTCTGAGGAAACAGGATCAGCTGAGGAACTGGCCAGGTGAGGTAGCTGTGGCTTGTCTGATCTTCCAGCATTCACCCCAATAATTGGCATCAGGTTTGATTTTATTAATAAGTACCTTTAAAATTCATACTACAAGTTTGTATGTGCAATATCCATTTAATGTCTGGAATACAGCATTTTAAATCTCTCTTCTCCATCCTCTGGGTATTACATCTATTCTGTCTGCTTGTCTACAATGTTTTCCAAACTTTGGGGTGGGGAGGCAAACATAGATGTTCCATCTACAGCTTCTATTGCTGCATACTAATCAGCATTTATTCTTAGCTCTTTGATAATAAATAACAATGATGATTCTAAGAGATATATGGAAGCCAAGATAAAGGGGGGGATGAGGATAAGTTATTAGGGCTGAAGGTACTGATCCATTGCATGCATTAGTCAGAGTTCTCTAGAGGAACAGATCTGATCTGATAGAATGAATATGTGTATGCATATACATATATTCTCTCTATATAAAATATAAATACATACATAAATAAATCCCATGTATATCTATATAGAGAGGATGTGTGTATGTGTACGTAAGTATTATTTATTATATTGACTTACAGACTGTGGTCCAGCTAGTCCAACAATGGCTGTCTACCAAAGAAGGTCTAAGAATCTAGAAGTTGTTCACTCTGTGAGGCTGTATGTCTCAGTATATGCTAGAATACTAAAGAAGTAGGCTCTAATGCCAGAGAAGGAATGGACTTGTTAGCCAAAGCTAGAACATGCAGACAAAGACAGCAAGTTTCCTTCTTCCATGTCCTCTATATAGGCTGCTGGCAGAAGATGTGGCCCAGGTTAAAGGTGGATCTTCCTGCCTTAAAGATCTGGATTGAAGGTATATTTTAACACTTTAATATCTCCAGATCAAAAGTGGGTCTTCCCGCTTTGAATGCTTTAATTAAGAAAAAAACATCCCTCACAGGTGTACCCAGATATTTGAGATTTAGTTAATTCCAAATTTAGTCAAGTTGATAACCAAAAATAGCCATCACAGATATGAACCCATGAAAACAAAGACAAATGAGAGGAATTATTTTAAAAAATTAATTTCCCAAAGGATATTTTAAGTGACTAAAATAACTAAGACTAAATAAACCAATTATTTGCATAAAGTCAACCAGGAACATCTATTACAATAAGGAGATGTTAAAAATTGATATTTTTTTCTAGGCTTTCTGTTCTTAGCAAAGACTCTATTCAGACTCTGGATGGACAGCTAGAGAGCCAGCATGGGACCCACCTAGGCCCTCTGCATCTGGGTGACAGTTGTGTAGCTTGGTCTTTTGTGGGGCCTGTCCCTGACGCATGAGCTGGCTCTTCGGAACCTATTCCCTATGGTGGGATGTCTTGTTCAGCCTTGATGTAGAGGGAGGAGCTTGGTCCTGCTGCAGCTTGATATGCTATGCCTTGTTGATTTCCAAGGGAGACCTTACCCCATCTGAATGAAGAGAGGAGGAGTAGATGGAGGAGGGGGTAGAAAGGAGGTGGGGGGTGGGAACAGGAGGAGAGCACAGAGGGGAAACTGTGGTTGGTATGTAAAATAAAATAAAGAAAACAAAAAAAGATCCCCTACTCTTTACGTATTTATATTGTATTTACTAGTAGGCACTCCAATCATCAGTGACAATTTTTTCACTTATACTTTTTCAGTTATTCAAATATTAGACATTTCATTTATTAGATTGCCTAGATACAAACTATATACCCATGGGATATATTTTCCACAATTTACAAACTGTATTCATAGTTTAATTTTATTATTTTTTACCCATTTCTTCTATAGTTTCTGGCTAAGTTAAATTCTGTTCGTGTAAGTTGAATGTTGTTTGATTCAGTATAGTGGCCTAAATCTTTATCTTTCTGTCCAAAATATAATGCGATGATTAACTTGACAAACTGAGAGGCCCATGTTACATGATTGGGGATAATTTTCCCATTTTCATTAGTAGTCCTGAGTTATAGCTCTAAGCAAGTTCGAATAAGATGATGCCCTTCATATTCTGCATAGGGCCTTTTCTCTGTTGTTGCTGATCACAATTTATTGTAACCCCTTTTCATGTATCTTTTCCCTCATTCCTTGACTAAACATTGTTTTTTCCCTTGCGGCTGTCTTCTTATATTTTTATGATCCATTTTTCTACTTACTGTCCTTGACTCAACACTGTTAGCAACTGGTGTTTTTAGTTATACTTGAAACTAAGATTGTTGCTGACACCAGCTTCTAAAGAACTCCCCTCTCTTTTTAGAAGCACTTAT
This sequence comes from Peromyscus eremicus, assembly GCF_949786415.1. Lineage (NCBI taxonomy): Eukaryota > Metazoa > Chordata > Mammalia > Rodentia > Cricetidae > Peromyscus > Peromyscus eremicus. The sequence continues at coordinate 39,311 of NW_026737210.1, read as the reverse complement.
TGGATGTAAAATGTTGTTATATCCCTTCTTTCTGAAAGCTCTCATGGGACAGGATTCTTTGCTCTACTCGGAGAGAGAGCCCTGACCTCTGACCTCTTGAAAGCAGGCAATGGTGATTGTCGGTCTGTATTATAAGAAGCTCTAATTTAATAAGGACTTCTTCAAATTTACTTGAAATGTTTTCCATGTTCACAAGGAATATGTAGTCACAAATGTTGGAGTATAATTGTTCTAAATACAATCAGTTTGTATAATGCAACTCTAATTTAGATTGTTAATTTCAAAAACAAAAATCATAGGCTCTCAGGGATGAGACTGGCTTCTAAAGACTCAGCTTAAAATTGAATGAAGAGAGAATATTTGAAAGAGGGAATTTTATAATACTAATGCAATGTCATTTTGTATGAAATAATATAGCCTACTTAAGTAATGTAAGTAGTGTCTTAACTCATACATCATCCATTTATAAAATGCTTGTCATGTGGTGGATTTTGTATATCTCAGTGAAAAAGACTTAGGTATATCTATATGTCTTGAAAGTCTGAAGACAGTCTCTATTGTTGATCCTTACTTTCTATCTTGTTTGAGACAGTATCTTGTTCTCTACTATATACTGCAGTCTCCCTTTGAGTTTATGTTTTATTATAACCTGAACAATTATCTACAATTATTTTATATAAACATTGTCTTAGTGTTTCTACTGCTGTAATGAAACATGATCAAAAGTAAGTTGGAGAGGAAAGGGTTTATTTAGCTTACACTTCCATATCATTGTTCATCACTGAAGGAAGTCAGGACAGGAACTCAAACAGGGCAGGAACTGGGAGGAAGAAGTTGATGCAGAGGTCATGGAGGGGTGCTCCTTACTGCCTTGCTTCTTATGGTTTGCTCAGATTCCTTTTTTTTCTTTTTCTTTATTTTTTCATTTTACAAACCAACCACAGATCCCCCTCTCCTCCCTCCTCCTGCTCCTCTCACCTCTCCCATAACTCCTACACCCCTCATCCTGCTCCAACAGTGTAAGTTCTCCCATGGGGGGACAGCTAATCCTGGTACATTCAGTTGAGGCAGGACAAAGCTCCTCCTTGCTTTATCAGGGGTGAGCAAGTTGTCCGACTATAGGTAATGAATGGGATCCAGAAAGCCGGCTCATACACCAGGGATAGAACCTGATCACACTGCCAGGGGCCCCTCAAACAGATCTAGCTACACAACTGTCTCTCTTATGCAGAGGGTCTAGTCTGGTCCCATGCAGGTTCCACAGCTGTCAGTCTAAAGTTCGTCAGTGCTTTGAGCTTGGTTCTGTTGTCTCTGTAGATGTCCCCATCATGAAATTTGCAGGCAAATGGATAGAACTAGATAATATCATCCTGAGCTAACCCAGACTCAGAAAGACTAATGTGGTATGTACTCACTCAAAAGTGGATACTAGATGTAAAGCAAAGGATAATCAAACTACAACCCACTGCTCTAGAGAAGCTAGGAAACAAGGAGGACCCTAAGAGGGATGTATGGATCACCTTGGGAAGGGGAAACAGAGGAGATCCTGATGAGTAAACTGGGGGTTGAGGGTCAATAGAGGGTAGGGGATGGGGAATGAGAACAGAATGGTCAAGCTGGGGGAGGGATAGAGTAGGAGAGCAATGAAAGAGATATCTTGATAGAGGAAGACATTGTGGCATAAGAGAGAAACTTGATGCTAGGGAAATTCCCAGGAATTCATAAGGACAACCCCAGATTAGACTACTAGCAACAGTGGTGATGGTGCCTGAACTGGTCTACCCTGGTAATTAAAGTGGTGAATACCCTAACTGTCATCATAGAGCCTTCTTCCAGTAACTGATGGAAGCAGATGCAGAGATCCACAACTATGCACCAGGCTGAGTTCCACTAGTCCAGTCGAAGAGAGGGAAGAGGGATTATAGATTGCTTTCTCAAAGAACTCAGGACCACCAGCCCAGAGCTGGCACCATCCACAATAGGCTAGGCTCTCCCCATCCATCACCAGTTAATAAAATGCTCTATACCCTTGCCCACAGCATGATCTTATGGAAGCATTTTCTCAGCTGAGGGTGTCTCCTCTCAAATGACTCCAGTTTGTGTCAAGTTGATATAAAACTATTCACCACAAACATCTAAGATAATTATTTTCAGATATTCAATTGTTAAAACCAATATTTAATCATTTGAGGATTATATGTATTATTTTGTTTTAACTCTGTGGATATATAACACTTAAATCAATTATGAGTGTGAATCTTACTGGTGCAATATCACATTCTTTTGTGCTTATGATGAATTTACATGTCTTGTGTGGAAATATTTAGTTATTGTAGTATATCATTAAACTATCTGTTTCTTATTCTTTATCATATTCATGAAAACATTCAAACCTTGAAAGGTTAACCTGGGGAAACTGGCCTCTTACTCTGCTGCTGGGATTTTTGCATATCAGATGTCACTACAAGAGTCTTAGTTAGGGTTTCTGTTGCTGTGAAAGACACCATGACCATGGCAACTCTTATAAAGACAACATTTAATTGAGGTGGTAGGCTTACAGTCCAGAGGTTCAGTCCATTGTATTCATGGCGACGAGCATGGCAGCATGCAGCAGACATGGTGCTCACTACATCTTGATGAGAAGGCAACAGGAAGTAGACTCAGACACTGGGCAGTATCTTGAGCATAAGAAACCTCAAAGCGTATCCCACATCCTCCAACAAGGCCATACCTACTCCAACAAAGCCCCAGCTTTTTGTTGTTGTTTCGTTTTGTTTTGTGTTTTGTGTTTTTTTTTTTGTTTTTGTTTTTTGTTTTTGTTTTTGTTTTTTTTTTTGGAGACAGGGTTTCTCTGTGTAGCTTTGGAGCCTTTCCTGGAACTCACTCTGTAGCCCAGGCTGGCTACGAACTCACAGAGATCCACCTGCCTCTGCCTCCCGAGTTCTGGGATTAAAGACGTGTGCCACCATCACCCAGCTTAAAGCCACAGCTCTTAATAGTGCCATTCCCTATTAGTTTATGGGTGCTAATTACATTCAAACTACCACACCTGTGTAAAATGAGAGTCATTAAATCTTCAATTTTGCTGTACCATACTGAATAGCAAAACCTCCCTCATGTAAGACAATTTCATATACTACAGTTGTCTTATATGTTTTTCCAAAGACCTTTAAGCTTATGACATCTGCAACGATAGTTGGAAATCATGCACACTTGTATGTTTAAAGTATATTGTTCACTTTTTAATATAGTCCCAAACTTCTGTGATCATTAACACAATGCATTTTAGAATACTGTTAATGCTACAGAAGGAATCCACAGACCCATTAGTCACCTCCCAAACAATTCCCTCATGCTTGAGTCTCAGCACCACAATGCTATGTTCTTTCTATACATATCTGCCTGTTTGGGGTATTTGTTTAAAGAAAAGATAGGACTAGATATTTGAGGGCTAGCATTGATACGTTTTCAAAAATACATCTCTGCTATAGGATATATTTCATTTTATGGCAGAGTAATCAAATGACATTTTTCCATGACACAGCACATATATTCATATTTAAAGGAGCTTTTTGATGATGGTATTTTAAGTTCTAGTTAGCTAATATCAGATTTATTCATGAATTAAGTTTTAAAATCATTCATACAGACTGATTTGCTAGCCAGCTCTTCATCTGTGACATGATAAAAAAAAAAAGAAACTTATCTTTATATTAACACACATTGCTTTTTGCCAAAAGATTGCAATTACATATTCTGGAGTGGCATGTCCCCTACTAACTCTAAGGTGTCACTAGTAACATGCAGCAGAAGCACATCTTTCCTGGGTGCTGGCCCATAGTTCACATCTAATTTGAAACTTCCACATGGTCTTTAATCTCACATTGACCATCAGAAAAAAATTTTCACCTTACCATAAAGTTAAAAGGTTATTTACATTATTGAATAAATTATTTCTTCTCTGCTGTCTAACTTTGCAATGCATATTTCATATTGAACCTTAATCTTCCTGTATAATTATTAGGAAGTGGGGCCTTTGGGGAAGTGAATACCTGACCAGGTATTCACATGCTGGGTGAGATTTAATGGCCTAAAAAGGAAGCTCCAGAGAGCTGCTGGTACTTTCACAACTTCCTTCAGCCAGAGGCTCCATATGAGCAGTAGAGAACAGTTGTTTCAGACACTGAATGTGCTGTCACCTTGGTCTTAAATTTACCACCTCTAGACCTGCCAGAGACATAGCACTATTATTTATAAGCACCTGTCCTATGGTGTTTTGACAAAGCAGCATGAATGAGCTAAGATAACATCATCTTTGCCCTTTTCATCCGCATCTTTCAATTACCAGTCCTGGCCAGTGATGTTTGACAAGGTATCTGTGTATCTCATGTTTTCACTTCTGTCTAGAGATAAAGCTTTCCCTCACTTGTTTCTGGTAGAAGCCTCCAAATTATAATTTAGCAATCACTGTGAACATCACTCTACCCACACAGTGGGAACAAGATGATCTTATTTCTTCAGAATGAACCTATAAGCTTTTTATTTCAGCCACAGCATTGACCAGCTTAGTGACCCAGACTAGATAGATCCTCATGAAATTATTGCTGGTCCGATGGGCGAAAGTCTTTCGCCATCTGTCCTGATTGCTGGAGTTATTGTTTGTAAGTCTGAAGCTATTATCAACTGTTCTATCCTTGTATAGACTGATTCTTCTAAAATAAGCACAATATAGAAGCTGGCAGTGTTCTGATATAAAACAAAGTTGTGTGTGAGACAGCGGTACCTGAATGTCTAGATCCAGTTACTCCTGAACCTACTCTTAACCTGACTTAAATTAAAAAGCAAATTGTCATTACTTTAGTCATTTAAAGTTTTAATTTTTATTACTTCAATTGAAGTAATCTTGAAAGACAGTCTTCAAATAGATTAAAAAGTAATCAGGGTAGAAACATAAAAAGCTTAGAAAAATTAAAAGTTTTCAAAGTTCTTTTTCTCAACACTAATCCAGCTTATATTTTAGATAGAATTCTTATAACTATAATGAAAAACAACTATTTGATAATTTATTTAATTAAACATAACCTTATATATATTATATTTGAGGCTTTATCTCCTGTGTACAATAAACCAATAACATTCCATTAATCTTTATAGAAATAATTACTTGTGATTCAAAGATACCTCCAAACAATGGGATGATGTCTTTAAACATTCTTCCCTCAAATTAAGTTGTACTGTATTGTGATTGTTATAGAAGCAAACAAAGGAAATGAACATTATTAGTGGTCAGAGAGTCTGTGAGTGCTATAAAATAGAGTAGCTGAGGTAGATTTTCCACAGAAGAAGTTAATCAACATACAAAGCAAAGAATGGAAGAAATGGATCCTCTTGAGAAATGGTTTCAAAACAGTTCAGATACCTACTTCCTTGCATGAAAAGCTTTGAGAAGAATATTTTATAATCAAATATTAGATGATCAGAGCCTTAGATTGCAGCTTATTATCCAAGTGATGGTAGTTGTGGAGTGGAATGGATAGATTATTAAGGTACATTACATAAATGGACTCCCGGAGCTCTTCGGGATACAATTAGAAAATCGTTGCATTATACATTTTCATCCCTGGGAGACTATGACAATAGCCGTTGTAGTCAACACCGTGACATGTGTCATTTTACATCCTGAAATGGAGATTAACTGCTGGGGAATACATGTGGCTTTGGAGTCTCTGTACTGTTTCAAGCTGGCAGTGGAGAGGGCTTTTAAACATCATCTTAGAAAAAAATTCTTATGCAGGTGCTGTTTACATGAGTTTCAGTGCAGAAGTTTCTCTGGCTTATGTACTAGCTCTCACAGAAGAGATTTCATCTTGGCAACTAATACTTTCTGAACTCAAATTCTCTGACTGTAGAAGCTATTATAGCCAAGGAAAATAGGAGAAAAATCAGAAATCCATTCGCTTCATCAGTCTTCCCTACTCTACCCAATATTAAATCCAGCTCTCCACAGGACAACATTTAATTGATTTTAAGTGACATATCAACCTCAGCCTCCTTCCCTTAGGACCATTTCCAACAGTCATATGGCCTTGAATGAACAGGCTCAGAATCTGATTCCCATTTTATTTGATGTAATGTTTTTTCTGTTTTGTTCTGTTCCACATTTTAATAGTTCTTTCTTTGCTACATGCAACCAGTGTATTTTACTCTTGTAGCAGGAGACAGACTTAGAAAGTCATCAAAAACATAACCCTAGTACACTTCAACTATTGTTAATCTGTTTTATGTCAGAATTGTTCATGCAATTCATTAGTACTTCATACAAATCATACAATGGAGGAAAAGACTACAGCTCGTTATGCTACGTAGCAGCTTCAACCCTATCCACTCTATTTAAACCTATGATCTTTCTATGAACTCTTGGTAACTCAGTGACTTTATATGCAAGAGTTGCAGGAAAGAAAGTTTTAAGCTTTAGAACCTGATCTACTTAATTGAATTACTATGTGCGATATATTCAGTAATATTCCAAAGTGACAGTCAACTATTTCACTTAAAAATACTCTGAGCATCATTCATCTTGTCTTCAGTCCAGGTTTTCCTTGATAATTCTTATCCAAACACACATTTTTTTGATGCATTTATGCTAAAAGTTAATTTTTCCTCAGTCCACAAGCCTATGTCTTTGATACTTAATTTGACTCTCATTATAAATAATTTTACCTTCACTGTTGTTCTAAAGACTTAGTTCTCACAGTCATTGTCCACAGCTTTCATCTCTCTGTTCCTTTTTGCCCCAAAGCAGCATTTTAAAATTTTATCTTTCCACGTTGAATCATTTTGAAGATAGAGACATTGCTAAAATAACCCATTTCTCTGAAATCTCTGTGAATTTGCCTTTGGGGTGCTGAAGATTGAACCTGTGGCCACACACACACACACACACACACACACACACACACACACACACATACACACGCACACACTAGGCAAGCACTCTAACACTGAGGTCTGTCATCAGCCCTCTTTTTCTCTGTATTTTGAAACAAGACCTTACCAATTTTCCAGGATGGATTTGATTTCACTCTGTGGTCTACTGTGGCCTTGAACTTGAGGTCCTCATCTTACCCTACCAAGGAATAAGATTACAGACATGAGATTCCAGGCCTGTCATGCACTCACCTTTGAAAGGGGAAGTCATCCCAGCACAGTGTATGTGGCTTAGAAAGCTACTGTTTCATAGCAGAATAAGCAGATGCCAGCATTAAAAACACCCAGGCAATTTGGAGCCTAGTATAATAGGGGATGGAAGAGATAAAGATGATTTGGATTGTTTTCAGAAGAATTAAGGAGAAATGAATAGATGTGAGATACATTTTAAATTTTGACATCCTTAAGTTTGATAGGAAGTATATACCAGGTAAAAGAATGAGGAATCGAGGTTGACTCTGTAATTTCTGTATTTAACAAAAATGCCATTTTTTGAAGTATGAAGAGACCTGATAGAGAAAATGATTGGGATGATAACATATTAAGATATTTTATAGAGATGTTTTGAAAGAGATGGCTTTTTGCAATTATAATAGAGTTGGTATTAAGGTGTAAAAGTATGGAATTAGCAGTTCTTGGTTACAGACATAAATTGTAAGTTTTTAAGTGGTTTTAAAAGTTTACAGAGAAGATTAGTGTAGTTGAGAAAAGACTATGGCTAGCAAAGAATTGATAACTCAGGACTTCGCTTTTGAACCCCCAAATTTGGGTGAGGCAAGGAAAAGATGACAGTAACTGAAGAGGAGACAATGTGAGCACAGGAAGAAGAAATTAAACCCGACTCTGAACCCCCACTGACAGAGATAATCCCCACAGGAGACGCTCTTGGAGTTAGGATTCATGGACCAGGGCATTATTTATAATGTTGGATGAATGTCTTGGAATATGAAATGGAGTCAGAATATTTTGTTTTAATACTTGTGCCAAGTATACTTGTTATCTTTTTTTTTTATTTAACATAATGTATGTTTTAAAATATCCCAATTAAAACAATGGACTTTGTAATATATAAATTATTTTCCTAGTACAAATTTAAGAAGTAGTTATCATTCATAGTAAAAGTAGAGAAAACTAGTCACGAAGTCAGACTGTCACCCAGGGTCACCCACTGATGCTGAAAGCCCAGAGATAAGTATTAGAAAAAATATTTTCCATTTGAATTGACACAGTGGTTTTGTGCTGCAGATTTTTCTGTCTCATCTAAAATAATAGTGTGACAAATCTAGGTTTGAAGACATTGCTCATTTTAATATAAATGCTTTGCTTTAGATCACCATTGGCATATTGTTCACATGTACTGAACTATTTTGTCCTCTGTAGTGTCTACAGCATGGTTATAAACATTGTACTTAGTCACTAGGTAGGGTCTACATAAACAGTGGGAGCGGTAATGGAGAGGGAAGCTGCACATGCATGTCTTTTCTGTGCCCTGTGTGAAGCTTCTGTGCAATGATAGGACATGGGTTGACAAGCCTATTAACAGTACTCTCAATATTTATCATTTGCTATTATGGATCTAGTGGAAACTTGGAGAAAGTTAGAGTTGCTATTTATCCTCATTTCTTAGCACTTTTTTGAAAAACTGCTAAGTCATGTTGAAGTTGAGGTTTAGCTCCTCATACACTAAAAACAGGTGCTCATAACTTCACATTTAATTGTGAACCTCAAAACAATATAGAGTTTAGTTTTGAACTGTGGTCTCTGGCAATAAAAACATGCCTTTTAAAAGTTAATTTATTTTCTGTTATTATGAGTAGACACCATGTACTGTTTTTCAACTTTTTAGCAATCGTTTTCAACAAAGATGTTTTTTTATTTCATCTTAGATTCAAGAGATTTGGCACACTAGTTTTAATCATTTCATTCCCCAGTCAGAAATGTCAAGATGTTTGTGGAAAAAATATATACTTGGTGATTCTGATATGATATGAGTATTTCTTTACCATTTTCTATTATGCTGGATCACCTGTTTCATAAGTTTAACATGGCATTGTTAAAGACCAACAGTGTACATAGACTATACATGGCATCCTGTGATAAAATATAATTAATTATAGTATAAAATCTAGACTGTGTCCCTTGAGTTAATATGGTATTCTTTATAAGACATTCTTTATAATCCAATAATTTTAAGGAAAATAAAATGAAGACCACACTACAAAAGTTGCTATAGATATCTAAATGTCAAATACTTTGCAGTTACCCAGACACTGGTCTGTATACATATTTTTATATTCATATATATATATATATATATATATATATATATATATATATATTTGCTTCACATTTCCCCAAGAGAACCTATTAAAAAGAGACAGGGCTATGGGTAACAAGAGGAAATTAAGACTTAGATCAGTTAAATGTCTTGTTTAAGTCTGAGCACTCAGTTGTATATGACCTGCAATTCAAGCATATGTTTTCACACTCTGTATTTGTTGATGCTAACATACAATTCTTCTTCAGTGCTAGCTTTATAGTCATATCTTTATGTTTAATAGTTTTGTATTTATGGGTACAAACAAGCAGAGAATGATAACATTTGAAGAAAAATTTTCTATGTTTAACATGTTCATATGTTTCTTATCATTTTCCCTAACCAGTACAAATTAAACTTTATATTAAAACATTCACACTGTGGTGGGTATTATAAGTAAAGTTTTTTTAAAGTGTATAGGAGTCTATATATATAGCTTTTATGCAAACATTATGGGTTTTATATAAGAAACATGAACATCTACAGATTTTGAGAGCGTCAATGAAGTGGGAAGGGAGTCTTGAAATAAATTACTTGAAAAATCTAGGAACTACAACAATACATACAATACTTAATTAATATTTAATGTATTATAATCTATGAAGCACATACTGCTTATAATATATGTGAATATTCTAATATAATTAGTCCATGAGAAGGAATTCAAAATTACTTAAGAACTATGTCATTTAAGCTAGGATATGATTTAGTGTGGAAAATAGACTACTGTTATTAGGCAAAAAAAAAAACCACTTTTGTTTCACCTTCCCACATGTAATTATAGTATGTATAGTAAATATTTGCCATTTTTGTTCATATTTCTTAGTTTTAGAAAATGCTATAGTTACTCATCAAATAGGGATAACAAAGAAGCAGCATTTATAAGCTTGCCATCTGATGTATATTGCCTGAATTTGGTATGTGCATTACCTTCTGACAGGTTATATGAAGATCTCAGGTCTAGAAGGTGTGATACAGACACAAGAGAAATCAATGAGAGGACATGGTAGGCTGCCTTTATTGATTGATGAACCATAAAATTAAGTTCTGGAGCTTGAAAAATAATGTAAAGAACTTTGACTCGACTGGTTGTAGCTGCTTTTCCTTCTTCTTCCTTCTCCCTTCTTCTTCTTCCTCCTCCTTGTCCTCCCCCTCCTTTTCCTTCTACTCCTCCTCCTCCCCCTCTTCCTGCTCATCTTCTTCTTTTCCAAGACAAGGTCTCTCTATGTAGCTCTAGCTATCCTGGAACTCATTATCTAGACCAAGCTGGCATTAAAACTCACAGAGATCTGCCTCCCTCTGTCTCCCAAGTACAGGGATTAAAGTATGCACCACTATACCCCACTTTATAAACGAAGGCTATTGTAGACTGGTATTACGTGCCAGCATTCCTAGGGAGATGTGAACAGACATCTACTTACTATAGATAAGGACCAAACTACAGATACCACCAGTCTTACCAATGGTTTTTTATCAGGGTTACTTCTAGGAATATGGGAGAGGGGCTGCTTACAAGGGCAGAAATGACAGCTGCATCACCAAAAGGAGACCTCACCATGAGTAATGATGGCTCATGAAATTTGGCAGCCTGAATTGTACTGCTCAACCTACAGGCAGTTCAACATGTTGGAGAGTGTCCTCTTAGGGTGGTTCTAGTAGACTGAAAATCTGCTAGGAAGCCCAGCTGGTCTCTTTCTCTTTCAGCCAGGTTGGCTACTCTGAGCACATCAGGAGTTTTTACAGCTTATATTCACTTGGTGAGAAAGGAGCCTCCTGCATTTGCTCAGTGTAAAGGACTTCCTGAAGCTCTTGAGTTTTTACTTTCTGAGATTAATATGATTCACAGAAGGATAGGACGTTTCACCTCCATGTACAGCACACTGTGTCTTACCAAGCTCCCTTTAAGAGGAGGGTATATCTCAGAGGAGATTGCTACACAACAACCAACTACAAGAATCTGCAGCGTTGAGATGACCTGCTGAAAACCAGGTTTACAGTCTTGGTAATTAGCCATAAAACCATAGGTGGAAGTTGAGACTCTCAAAGGAAGTCTGACAGCAAGCACTGAGCACGGGAGCTAAAGCTGAGGCCTCTGGAATCGAACAGGCTGCTTTCCATTCTTTCAATAAGCTTTAAGAAGCAAATTGATTAAATTGTTTAATGTGCTGAGACTCAGTTTTCTTATCTGCAACAGTGGTTACAATACTCTTCCTACTTAAGGAATACTTATAGGAGATTATATAAATATGTCACTATAAACTTTCACGCGATTAAGCTATACACCAGAGGGAGATCTTAACATGTAGTTTATACAAGGTAGTGTCTGTGCCCTGTGTGATGAGGTGGCACTTCAGTTAGGTAAACTGTGTAGATGAAAGCGGTTGTGGATGCCTGATCCAGTCTTCTATATACTGGAGAATGGTGGGGATGCCTGATCCAGTCTTCTATATACTGCAGAATGGTGGGGATGCCTGATCCAGTCTTCTATATACTGGAGAATGGTGGGGATGCCTGATCCAGTCTACTATGTATTGGAAAATGGTGGGGATGCCTGATCCAGTCTTCTATATACTGCAGAATGGTGGGGATGCCTGATCCAGTCTACTATGTATTGGAAAATGGTGGGGATGCCTGATCCAGTCTTCTATATACTGGAGAACGGTGACAGTGTAGTTTATAAAGTTGATAAGTGTTTCAGGAGATGGTTAAATCTTGATAAATACATATTTGTTTTAAAGTGGTATTACAGAGAAACACAAAAAGGGCACTGAGTAAGCAGGTGGAATATCTGTTGAGAATCTCAAACCACACGGCAGATTTGTTTTTAAATTTCTTCTGTGAAATACCTGGCTTGGTTCATAGAAGCAAAAGTCAAAGATGACATAGAACATTTTTATCTGTTGTCTGATGTTAATCAATTGCTACATTTCATTTCCTGTAGATTAACGTAGAGAGCATGGTCAGGCAAAGTCTTAGTACATAATAGGCAAATAGAAAGACGTTTTAAGAAGGGTGATCATAATGAGAATGCAACACTTTTGAGTTTTCCAGGCAGCATCAGGCTGTAGAAAGGAGGATAAGTAGAGAGTGCAGAGTAAAGCAAGAAGTTCAAACCTATGTTATTTAATTAGTTCTGTTCTGTCAACATCTCAGTGTAGATGAACAAAATATTATCTAAGTACCAGAATTAAATACAGATGTATAAACTTTATGTAGTGGAAACATTATCCATCCATCTCCCTTAGTTTCAGTAGAGTGAATCTCTTGGTAGCTGTCATACATGATAAATATGGTTTAGTTAACAAAATTGTACTTTATGTAACTGCATACATACTTTACAACACAGATCAATAACTAGGTTACACATATACAGTAACAAAAATCAATGTGTAGTAAGTATCTCTGCACTCATTTGAAGGAATATGTACTGCTTTTAATTCTAGTAAGTGGTAATCATAAACTGTGGTTTAGCTGGATAAACACATTATAGTAGTTTAGTGATATGTTTAACCAAATACTGAGTGAGTAATTAAGACAACAATTTAAGCACCTTTCTTTCTCTACAACCCCCTTAGCTGTGTAATACAGCAGAGGAATAGTTCTTTGTGTGTTTGATTATGCTTATGGGTGGCATTGAAGGTCTGTATTTGAGAATACAAAAAGGAGATAGTATACAATGAGAGGGCCCTTATGTGTAGTTATGGTTTTAGGCAGAGTGCGTCTATAACATGAGTCACTGCCATATGTCCATTTTAATATTAGCCTTCAAATAAATGAAGATTGGTGTGAATAAGCTACCACTAATGACAACTTATAATGATGACCACAGCTGACAGCTGTCACTGAAGGTGGTGCATAGAGGTCTCAAGAGGACAGTGATATTTACACCGTGTCATAACCTTCTCTTACCTTAGGTATATAGAAGGGGTGCATGTTTAGAGGCATTTGGACATAGGGTAACCACTCAAAGGCCCAGACTATTCTGTAGGAAGGCTCATCAGAAGGAGCCTCTCTGACCCACACTGCCATTGTTTATTCCAATTCAGTATTGCTAATTTTGGTAAAGAGAAACAGCTACAACACGCCACTGTCTATACAAAATGACCATAGCTGGGATATGTAAAACCCACTAATCTAAAAACTGCTTTTGGCTGACTGTTGTAATTGGATTTTCAGAATTTTCCAGGTCCCCCTTAGAAAGAATGTAACAAACTAATAAAAGCAAAGCCTGCCTGGCTTTGAAGTAGCATATGGCAGGTCATTTTCCCGGTCTTTAAAAAAAAGAATGTTTATGCAACACATACAAAAATAAAGTAAATCTGTTCAAAATTGGCATCAGATTTAAAGCACAAGTTAAAATAATTATATTCTTAAAATATGGTAATGCCTTCTGTGTGTAGAGATATGTGGAGGGAATCATAGCACCTGAGCCATGAGGCAGGAAAATGGGTATTTTCAGGCCAGCATAGGATGCAAAGCAGGACACAGTTTAAACAAAAAAGGGCTTTCCAAGTCCAAAGCTCATTCTCTCTCACCTCCATAGTTCTTTGTCATAGACGAATATTTTTATAATGTGGCATAGCATCATTAAATTGCAGTCCCATATGAAAGCATCAGAAAGTGCTGCTTATGGGTGGCATTGAAGGTCTGTATTTGAGAATACAAAAAGGAGATAGTATACAATGAGAGGGCCCTTAAAATTCCCCTGCTAAGGAGCTGGGGAAGTTGCTCAGTGGTTAAGAACACATACAGCTCTTGCAGAGGACCTGAGTTCTTATTGGACAGCTCACAACTATCTTAACTACAGATGCTGGGGATCTAGTGCCTTCTTCCTGCCTCTGCAGGCACCACACTAAAATGCAAAACACCTACAAATTCCCAACTCCAGTCATGAAGTCATCAGAGACTTCACTGTCAGTGTTAGGCTAAGGTTTTTATATTGAGGAAATACCGTAGAGGGGTGTTCTGTCTTGTGTCCTATGGTGTTTTTCCTTCCCCACCTATATTCAAGCATGCCTTTTGGCTCAATTTTCCATTCATTCACATGTGCAGCCCATGCCATCTTGATGAATTCTCTCCATTCAAGACATAGATGAATTTAGTTTTTGTCTGATGACAACCAAATCCATTCTACCTCTCATATATGCTCTTATTCTTATTTTTAGAGAATCACCCACACAATTCATACTAGGTTATTCCATTCTATTGTGTTATAAATATCTGTTCTGACAGAGGTCAAGTCATTATACATGCTGGACTTTGCATTACAGAACTCAGTGAATAGTAATTCGTGGCTTTAGCTTTGCCTCTTGGATTAGAGTGTATTAATTATTCTTGAAACAAAGAATACAACATATACATAATATACAAATAGATATACTAATTTATAGATATTAGTTATATGTAGATTTAGACTTTCTGATTTTTGACTGCATTCTATTTTATATAGACTTAAAAGGAAATAGGAATATCAAACAGTTAATGAGATCACCTTTATAAATATATAAATTAATTATTTAAATATTTTAAAATTTAACCAGAAATGCATCTAATCATTTAGCAACTAAATCAGTAGCAATTTAAGAAAAATTTAATTCTGCCCATCAACCTTTGTGTTACAATTGTGAAAAGTGTTAAATGCTTATGGACTTTAAGTCTCTATATAATCATGTTTATTTTTCAATAAGCCAAGAAAACCTACAATTCTATCCCATATTAATGTATGATTAAGTAGCCATAAAGAAAAGAAGTTAATCACTAGAGAGTTGAGAACTAGCATTTCTTTTCATCATCAGAGTTCATGGCATTAGAGATATGTTGGAGTTTCTCATGGTGGACGTTTCCTCACTTTCAAAAAACAAGTAGGATTAAATTTATTAGTCTTCAGTGATGAGTTACAAAAAGATAAAAATTTTTGAAATGATTTCACACACAATGAAGTGGAATGTAACCAGTTATGACATCACATATTTATGATATTTTGCTCCCCAAATTTCTGTTCTGCCCTATTAATGTATGGCTAATGTTGCCTCATGATACAAGTTAAGTGGAGGAATTCCTGTTTGGTAGCATTCTATGCATATTCCAATTAGCAAGCAGGTGGAAGCGGGGGGGGGGTTAATAAAATGGTTCTTTCAGCATAGTAAGTAGTCTTTAGTGAACTCCCACAAATGCCGGGTTGCTGTTGTTTTGTAATTGATCAGAATTCTCTCACATGAGTCATCATGTCTAGGGGAAATTACTCATTCTAATGCCACATGAAATTCTTTACAGTGCTAAGGACTGAGTGATGAGTCACAACTGATATTCTTTCCCAGTGAATCACATCAGTACAGACAATTGTATTGTTTCTCTTCTACTAGGAAAGCTTAGTTTAACTTATGTGTAGCAATAAATATACCTTTGATAGTCTGCCATAATGACTGCTTAATGTTCAAAGGATGATATAATAAGTATGACACTGGACACAGCTATTAGTAATATGACTGTTATATTAATAATTTAATCACTACTATTTCATATAATTTTATATATAAACACATAGAAATCTGTATACGTTTTTCATTTTGTGATTCAGAGTATTAAAACATACTGAAATATTTAGGAAACTAAAAC
The DNA here is from genome assembly GCF_949786415.1 of Peromyscus eremicus. Taxonomy (NCBI): domain Eukaryota; kingdom Metazoa; phylum Chordata; class Mammalia; order Rodentia; family Cricetidae; genus Peromyscus; species Peromyscus eremicus. Next base: position 23,392 of record NW_026737210.1, on the reverse strand, counting down.
TTATAATCATTTTCTCTTTTGTGTTCATGAGTGGTGAGTTCTAAGACCTTATTCCACTGACATCAACATCTGTAGATGCTTCAGGCTCTTACTGTGCTAGGTAAATAGTTGACATACTATTGAATTTTTTAAAATAGTTTGAGCTATAATTTATCGAATTCAAAGATTCATAACTAAATGGAGCTGTATTTAGGGCTTTTAAAGGGAGTCAGAGTAATTGAACAGAGAAAGCAAAACTCAAGAGGTAAAAATAATTATGTAAATTTATCTAAAAGACTTATAATAAAGGTGTCAGTTGGTCTAGGGGTCCCCAGACGTGAAATATTTTTCACTGGGTAGAAACTGTATTTCTCAATTTATTCTCTCTTGTTTGTTTAAAGGGTTCCTGTTATGTGCCGAGAAGTGTTGTATTCTATAGACATAATGGTGAAAATGACAGGCAAGTTCCAAACTCATGCCCCTGTACTCTGATGCAGGGAGACAGACATGCACAATGAACCAATAGTTCCAGACAATGATAGCTACAAAGTTAAGTATGCCTCGAGACATAGCACTCTACAACAGAGAAGATGAGTTGTGGTCCTTGAATAGAACTGGAGGTCTTTCATAATCCCTTCCCTCTTGGGCTGAGCCTCAAGCTGCGTGAATCATCATCAAAGCACTGCTGCAGTTAGCATGCTGGCCCTGAAGCCCATTCCACACCACAGCTCATGCGATGGCCATCATTTGTCATTTGGGCTACAGTACGAGTTTGAATATGTTCTTTTAAAGAAAACTTATCAGCTTTGGTTGCTTTGCTACGTTAGATGCACAAATGACTGTGTTTTAAAAATCAGAATAAACCCTGAATCAATTAGCAAGATTTATGAGAAGGCTTGTAATATGTTTCTGCAGAGCTTTCTGACTTAATCTTATAAAATCAGCTCTTCTTATTATTTTGGGCTACATAAACTTTCTTCATATATTTAGAAGTATGATAAGATCATTGGTGCCTCTGCAGATTTGTTTCCTTTATCCTAGAGTGCTTTGTTAGCAGGCTCTGGAAAAGTATAGCAGTGCTTGAGGAGTATTTGGGTGTCCTGCAAGTAGTTCTGAGATCTCTCCCATCTGTATCTCTCCACTCCACATTTATTACCCAAATTTCTGTGGCACGGATTACATTATTTTAACCATAGACAGAAGTACTGGAAATTACCAAAGATTTTTATTTCTTTATATGTTGATCTCCTTTCAGTATTAAAGTATCAATCCCTTCTGGTAAAACTGACTTGGGAAATCTTTTTCTCCATTTCATCAAATATTGCTTACATTCAGTATTATTCAAGAAGAACTACTGATGACTCAGATAATATTTCTTTTAAATTTCTACCAGGAGACTTAAGAACATGTAATGAAGGTATTAGGCACAGTACACTAAGATTTTCCTCCCTCCCATTGAACTTACAGATTACAATAAGGAAGGTTTCCTTTCTCCTTACAACTTTTGAAATGTTCCCGTGGGACTTAGAAATTTTATTTCTTAAGCCATAGTGGAATCTACAATACTTTAAAATTTAGTAATTGTTTACACCATTTGAATTCTGTCTCTTGTTAATGGAACTTAAGCCTGCTATGGTGGAGTATTTCCTGTTTTAGTTACATCTTTGGGCTTGAAGAAATGTAGGAAACATGAACGTCTTCTGTTTATTTCTCATTGAGCACAATAATTCATGAATTGGCACATCTGTCAATGTGAATTAATAAAAGAGTTAAAATTGGAAAAGAAGACCTATAATATTTTATAAGACTTTGTTTTTTGACACAGGTGGTATATGCTCTCTCTGCCCTCAATAGCTCAGCCTTATCAACTGTGAAGTGCCTTCGCCTCCTTGAAATAATCTCTAGCTGATTGGTGAGGCTTTCTGGTTGAAACTCATTTCTACAATAAAAATTCAATACTATTCTCTGAAAAAGTTCAATTCTGAACCTAAAATAAAAATAAATCCACATTTGATTGGCCAGCTGGCATTTCATCAGAGGTTGCCATGACTTCCTCTTGACACTTAGAATTTTAGTAAAGATTCTTTGTACTAAAAGATTTATTTTGTTATTTGTTTGTTTCATCTTTTGGTAGATTACAACTTTCTTCTTTGGATTGTTACAAGCAAGAAAACACTTTATCATTATCAGCTTAAAATAATTAGCTGGGCAATTTTTTCCCTCTACACATTCCATGATCTTATACTGAAGTTAATTGTTATGGGGGATGCAATGCTCAAAGGCTACACATGAAAATCTACAGCTGTAGCCCTCCCTGACCCATTGACCACTGCGTATGTCCAGGAAGCTCCTGGGATTCATGAAGGTTGTCAATAAAGTAAATTTTTATGGACCATCCTTTGTTTGCACCATGGAATTGACATGGAGAAATGCTATACTTTAGAATCTGTTCATGCCAATTTCCTCCATATGTGACCATTGGAATGGACTGGTGTCCCTGAGCTTAGTCTACGAACTTCTCCTTTAAAGTAATTAGAAGAAAATAATGCAAGTAACTAGTATATGAATGATTTTTAATGACAATGTTTCCATTTAAGTAATGTGACAGTGATATGGGACGATTAAAGATAGATTTTTATGAAACTCCTAAGACACAGAGAGCAAAACCTTCATGGACAGTTTTCATTCACACATAGTCTTTGTATCACATGCAGGAAAGTTGCCCTATAACTGTACAGTATGTATGATGGTCTTTGTCATTCCAGTTTAATTCATAATCATAAAAGAAAGCAGAGTAAAGCTTGGATGAGGCTCAGTTGCAGAACATTTATCTATGTGAGAAACACTGGATTTGATCCCTGGCCCTACAAAATCAACCAACAGAACAAAAAAATGTAGAGAAAAATTCAGAATAGAATTATTGTGAAAAATATCTTTAGTTGGTTCATGTGTAAGAATGAACATTGGAGTCAAGCATGATGATATCATATGCTTGTAGTTTCAGACTAAGGGGCTTGAGACAGGAGGACTGTTTGAACCAAGGAGTTTGAGGCTAGCCTAGGATATCTTCCTAAAAGCAAACAAACAACTGAAAAGAATACACATAGAGAACTGAGTCCATAGCTCAGCTGTGGAGTGTTTGCTTCCTATGCATAGATCTCTAAGTTTAATTCCAGAATGATAAACAACAACAGAGGGAGTCTGAAACTTGGCTACATGTACCTCCAGGTCCTCCTTCCATCTGAAGCATATTGAACCCTTGGGTGAAATAAAATAGAATTCTAATTTTAGGTGGGTTTAATTTTTCACATAGTTTAAAATTAGTTTTGTGATCAGTTGGATATATGTAGTAGGACAGGCCCATAGGATTGAGGAAATTAGCTCAGACCAGTTGCCAAGGCATGCACATAATGCACTTCTTTATGAGTCAATCTAGAGTCTGCATGAAGGCCTAGCAACAGGGGCTGTCAGAGTTTCTGGTTGCTGTCAGAAATCCTGATTAATGTCAGAGTTCCTGATCAATGGCAGAGTTCCTGATTGTGCCCAGCCAATGAGGGATGACCACGTAGAATGGGTGGTAGGAGGAGGGTATATAAGGCCTTCCCTGCTATTGAATAAATGAGTACGTTATTTGCCTTCAACTGACTCCCAGTGTCTGTGCCATTGATGTGGTGTCTTCTCACCTGCTTCCCCGAGGGAGCCACTAGGATCCAGCAACAGATATAGAAAAATGAATTTCTGTTAGTTGTTTATATTCCCCACCAGCATCATATGGCGGGTTCCAAAGATCCCCACCATGTCTGGACTTGCAATGTCAACCCTAACTTAAAATCTTCACTCTGCAATGCTATGGAAATCATACACATCCTTTAGAAATATTGATTTGAATGTTGATCTTTTTCTCAGGTAGTAAAGTACAGTTTGTCTCTGATGATATTGGACAGGCACACTGAGTCGTGGCTTCACAGCACAGAGCCAATCAGAAGGGGACGTGACTGATACCATACAATCTACTGAGGATTTTAAGATAGTCTAGGCTAAACTTTGGCATAGATAATGTGTGTTAGATACATTTCCAACTACATTACTTTCTGCTTAAGACAAGTATTAGGACCTTATCCAATAGTAAGATGGAGGACATCTTCATATATACATACATACATTTAAGTACATACACATATGGTCTATCTTTATTTCTTACTTTATAAAACCTTATTTTTGTTGTTAAGAAGTTTTGTGTTTTCCTTAGTAAATAGCTTTGTTAATGTGACATTTGTGAAAATGGATGGACTGTTATTTCTTTTTATATTTTCCTGTATATTATGTTATTTCTGAGTTATTTTGAGAATTGAGTTAGAATTTACATAGCCCTATGATTTTGCAATAAACCTTACAACATAGAAAATATAATTAGCAAAAATACATTTAACTACTGGCTCTTAAGTGACCATTCAGAGCTCTAAGTAGGCATACTTATCACAACTCATTTCTAAAGCATTTATGAGCCAAAGGAAGCTGGCTCTTGTCTATAGCACAGTACTAGTCAATAAAGCAGAGCAAAGGTAAATGTAGCCTGAAGTAAAGACAGCATCCCACACTCTAATGTAATTATCTCAAACTGAGTTTATGCAATCAAAAGTAAAATATTACATCCAATATGGTTATATCTTATCTAGAAATATATTAGCTAAGAAAAAATGAAACAGAAGAAACTTGAAATATGAACCAACTATGAGCTGAGGTTGCACTCTGTCTGGGAAAGCTTTAGTACCACAGCCAGACTCTGTGATAGGCATTTTTATGAAACTTGGGGATTAGTACTTTTGTCATTGTTTCCTAGCATAGGCGGAAACTCAAGACCTTGCACATGCTTGGCAACTATATTACTACTAGGTATATATCCAATCCTTTACTTCTGCAATTAAAGGTTATGTTAGTATTAATTTGCAGGAATAAGAAGTGTATGTTTAGATAAAGTATGATGTGGATATTCTAATAAACTTTATGTTTAAATAAACTATAGGTAATTCAAATATCATTGAAAGTAATAAATACAAACATCTAAGAATAATGCTCCTTCAATTGTTACAATGACATTTTCAAAATGTAACAGGTCCTGAAAATGGTTTACATAGCATGAGTAAACAAGGAGACAAAATACTTGGTCGTGTTTTTCATCTTTTAACTTAATTACATCTGATGAGACTGCTAGATGAGGGCTCCACGTTTTATGTACCAATAATACAGTAAAGTAACATACACATGAAGAAATCTGTAGTTCCATCAATAATAATACAGTAAAGTAACACACACATGAAGAAATCTGTGGTTCCATCAATAATAATACAGTAAAGTAACACACACATGAAGAAATATGTAGTTCCATCATTGCCTAGGGAAAAATTACCATTCTGTAAAAAGAATTCTCGATTTTATTTTTACTGCTAACACTAAAAGGATGCTAACAATCTTGAATGTTTGTAAAAAAAAATTGCAAACAGGATTTGGCAATGTCCAGGACAAAATCAGTGATTTTAAAATATAAAAAAGCATTAATAAATCATTTAGTTGATATTTCTAAAACAATACCTCCTTTTAGTTTTTGCAGCCTAATTCATTCAGTCAATCAAGATTTAGTATTTACCAAATATCATTTAGCTTCAGGTTCTAACATACAAGAAAGACAGAAGCTATTTCCCTAGATAACTAGCATTTCTTAAAAGTGAGATGTGATCAGAGGAATGGGAAGGTCTGGAAATGCCCTGGGGCGTCAGAGAATCCAGCAATTTCCTCCTGCCTGAGGAAACCTATAGTGAAATTTCACTGGGCCTTTTCAATTGGAGTTTTCTGTCAGTTTTTAAGAAAGGGAGTTTTTTTTCTCCAGTACAGCAAGCAATATAAGTAAAATGAATAGGTGAAGCCAGGTAGTTTAATTTGTCTGAAAGTAGTGAAAATGTAAATACTGAGAATGGATAGATCATAGACTGAAAATTATCAACCCATGAGTAGAAGTCCTTGCAGGGTTTGGACCTTGGAAATAACATGAAAACCTTGTGAATTTTTTTTTTTAATATTTTTTTACTGCTGCTAGACAGGCATGGGAGAGGAACATTGGAATTAGATGATGGGAAATCTATGTAGGTTTTTAACAGTCATGTGGGTAGAAATAATGGGAGACAGAAAATAAAGAGACACTATAGGAAGCACAATAGAAATAGAATGAAAATAAATTAGTAGTTGAGTATATAAGTAAAGGAAGTTACATGTATGTGGCTGAGACCAAATGTGCCAATGAAAAGGTTGCATTCAGGGTGACTTTGGGCGTCGTCCTGGAAGGCAGATCTCCCGTGTGCCACAGAAGTAATGATGAAGAGCATAGGTATTTGTGAAATTAGAAAAAATAATATATAAGAAAGAGATTTCTTAAATAAGTATTCTATGTAAACTAATAATCTTATTGGATTTATTGTGAAACTCTGTTACATTGACTAGAAATTATTACTATGTTATTAACATCACTTAGAAAGTGAAAAGGGGGAAATATTGGGTAGAGATAAATGAGTTTAATTTTAGGAAGATCAACATTAAAACTATTGTATAAGGGCTCTCACAGGAAAGTGATGGAGTTCGAAGAGACTTCGTTTGCAAAACGATTGTTAGAGTGTAAATGCTGTGTAAGGTACAAAGTGTACCCAGAGCAAGTAGTAGTCCCTCGAATGCGTCCCCAAAGTGTACATGGAGGAGGAGAGTTAGAGATGGAGTAGTTTTCCATGGCTATGCATCTCAGAGAGGAATCAGGCTACCGCCAGTCCAAGGTAGTGAGTGCCACAAGAAGGGAGTGAAGAAAGCGAATTCGGGACTGTTGAGCTGCTCCTTTCCTTCCTGTACAACCTGGACTTCCGCATCGGCTGAAGCAAGAGGAAATCCAGCAGTCTGGTATCTAATCTATGTAATGTATATACACTGGCCTTGGCTGAAGCAAGAGGAAATCCAGCAGTCTGGTATCTAATCTATGTAATGTATATACACTGGCCTTGGCTGAAGCAAAAGGAAATCCAGCAGTCTGGTATCTAATCTATGTAATCCATATGGACTGGCCTTCCTAAGTGGACAGCTAGAAGGAAAATTAGCCAAGCTACAGTAGGATACCGAGAGGTGCGTAGGCATACATGAACCTCTGGGTTATGGAAACACTGATATGTAAATATGCAGAACCTAATAGACAACCTCAAAGCCTTGAGTCATCTATGAAGAACCTTGGGATCATAACATGAATTCAGCAATTTCAGTGATTTTGGAGTTTGTATAAATTCATGTAAACTTTCCAGCTAGTTTCTCACCTAGTTGGCCAGAAAAGGAAACAACTGTACTGACAAATGGGGAAGACACTGTATTCCAGGATACCTAGTAAGAAAAGAAAATATTATAAATATAGCTGTGAGAAGAGAAAATCACCCCGTCCTATTCTCAGTAACACGGGTATTCCAAGTGTTAATCACACTTTGCATGTGAACAACAGCTAATAATGTATTCTTTGTAGTTTAAAAACTATGCTATTTTAAGGCAATGAACTTGTATGACAAACATTCAACCCAATAATCAATTTCTCCAGGTTGTTTTGGGGGTAACTTTGCTTCCCACAAGTTTACACATTTAAACATATATACTTTAAACATTGAAAATGGGTTTTATATTGGTTTATCACGCACCTTTCAGTATTTAAAAACTAAAAATGTCAGTGTTTTAATGAGGATGTGGGGACTCAAATATCCTGATAGCTATGCAGTGCATTAAGAAATGAACTAGGTGCTCAGACAGATGTTTCTGCCATGAGATCCCCTTTGTCTAGATCCAGTTTGATGTTTGGTGGATTTCTGAACATTAGTGTAGAGATAAACTTCAACCACAATACAGCTGGATCTCAAGGTTCCTGGTGTTTACAACAGGCAATATTTTATTTCTTTTAGTTTGTCATGGTTTTCTGCCTTTGTTCACCATCTCTTTATGTTGTCTCCAGGTCTATTTCAAGGATTGCCACTGCTTTGCTAACTTGAAAAAGTAACTGTTGAGTCTTTAGAAAGAACCAAGGCCTGCGTGCTGATTTACCTACATAACATTATTACTTGACTTAAAAAAATCACTTAGAGTACAAATAATTTAGGTTTAGTATTTTGAATCAGTTACTGTCTCCAGCAAGTCCAATAGTAGTGATATAAATACGCTAGGTTTTACTTTCCCTAAGGTGCTACAATTCCTGTACTCATAATTCTGTTATTTCTTAAAGAAGACTTAGTTTTAGGACCTTTCAGTTTGGAATGTCAGTAAATATATTATGTCTGTAGTAAAATTCTTAGCACATGGTAGATACTCAAAGATAGTGTGTTGTGTTGAAATTTGAATGTCCTTGCGTTTGTGACAAGAATCTTATTGGAACAGCACATCCTACCATCTCTAGTCTTTATGAGGCCTCTGTAAAAATGGACCTCCATCATATATCAAGAGAATAAGACAAAAATATGGTTGGTTAATTTACAAAGCCAAATGCTGTGGTGGTTTAAATCTAGTTAATTTTTATTCTTTTGTACTTTCATATGTGAATGCAATGTATATAGATCAAATGCAACCACCCAACACTCCTAAATCCAACCACAAATTCCTCTAAGGCCCCTACTGCTAACTCTCTCTGAACTTTACCTCCCCCTCCTCTTCCTCCCTTTGAGTATAATTAGCACATAATAATTTTACTAAAGTAATAATTACAAAGATTTAAATTTTTTGTTTGTATTTAAATATTGAAATATATGTGTGACAATCCTACTATATACATGAAATTACATAAACTTCTGCATTTCATGGGTAGTTATGATATTTACATAAACTAGTGGGGAAGTTTCCTAATAGGGTATTTTAATAAGCATCCTTTGAGTTGTAGAGCTTGTGAATGAAATGAATTTGCTTTTTAATATAATTAAACCAAATTACTCAGAAACAGTAAAAGGCTTTAGGTAAAAGGTAAATAAAAGGTTTACTTTATTTTTTTTTCAAAATTTATAATAATTACATTGCTGACCCATTAATTAAGTATTTAAATGAAAACATTAAGACAATATAATCTGAGAGAAAAAAGGGGAAATATGTTACTTTTTAACACAAATGATGAGGCTTCTCATAATATTTTTGAGGGAAGAGAAGATTTCACTTACAGGAAGATTCCATTTATGGGCACAGGCCTTTTGAGAGTTGGGCTATATTCTCAGTAGCATTGGGTCACAACTATTCCAGCATTGATAAAGCCAAGGCTTTCGGTCATACTTGAACTTGTACAGAAAAATACCATGGAACTGGAAATGGCTGAGTGTATAAAGCATTTCAGTGCAAGTATACAGAAGGGGGTGCAGACTCCCAGAACCCAGTAAAAGCCGAGTGGGCACAAGGGCCTGCCTGTCACTCCAGCTCTGGAACAGTAGAGGTAGGAGAGAGATCTCAGCACTAGCTGGCTGGCTGGGCCGGTAGAGCTAGCAAGCCTCAGGTAAGCCAGACATCCTGCTTCAACAGGTGGAGAAGCAGAAGACTCTTGACATCGTTCTTGGACCTCCACACCTCCACACATATTGCAAACACACTTACGCGTATACCTAAACCCATGTGAACACTCATAGCTATGTACATAAGCATTGATAGAAATGAAAGTATATAAATATACCCTCCCTCAATAAAATCTAGCAAAAGGCCTAACAAACCACACTGAGGATACTAGAAATAATCACTACTATTTTATAAAACTTTTCAGGTATTTTATCTGTTTTAATATTTTCCAGTGTTTCAACTTGTTGAAAATGAATATTATTAACTTCTTGTTTATCTATTAAATCAGTAAGAAATCAAAACACAATTAATTTTTTGTTGTTGTTTTACTTCTGGGAAGTAATAGGAAAACCAGCGTGCAGATCTATTTCTCTAACTCCTAATATATTGAAGTGATAGACAAGTAGAATCGATACCATGGGTTTAATCTTAAACCTTGTTCATTATAGTTGATAAATCCTAAAATTTTCTAACATACACACATAGCACATTAATTCATTTTTTTGTGGCTTATAGGCCATTAAAATTGAAGTTCTATTTTTTGCCCATTAAATGAGTAAAAATTTAAGTGCTCCATGAGGGAACGGAGGTTAACATGTTCTTTTAATGTTCTAGGAGTATTAGGTTACTATATTCTTAAATGTTATTTGGGCAATTTGTCTCCAGCAATTATGATGTTATAAGACTACCTTGTTTATATACAGCGTATGGCATTTCTAGCTAAAATTTAACCAATTTCTTTCTCTACTTCTGTTTCTCTGTTGGTCAGACAATTTACATTAGTAATTCATTTCCTCATTTGTGTTTAGTTTCTAAGTTTTTTTTTATTTCAAGATAAGGTTTATCTGTGTGTATTCATTTTATTCTCCTCTTTCCTTCTGTTGTTACTGGGTGGACTCTAGGGGCAATTGAAAAACCCATGTTATTTTCAACAAACAAGATGCATGGAACATAATAGAAAAGAGACTCAATTTAACACAATAGAATAGACTCTCCTACCATCCCTTTAAAATATGTCTGTGGAAGAAGGTTATTTCCTGTTCTTGACTGAAAACTGTCAGAGTACTGTTCATTTTCTACTCACTCCTGGATCGTAAAAAAACCTTCAGTACAGACAAATGGAAAGCAGATTCGAATTTGAATGCTTAGACTAGTTTTTGCTCACCTTTTCCTTCCTTCCTTGAATTATCCATATCTATTATTTTTCATCTTAGTAACCACTGTTCTAGAATTAGTGAGATGGGGAGAAGGGAGGGATACAGGGAGGAAGTAAGGACAGAAAGGGGGGAGAGAGAATAACATGGAGAGGGAGGAAGGAGAAAGGGAGACACCTAATGTTCTCACCTGCCCTATTAAAATGTGACTGTGCCGGCAGATGCTTGCAGGTGAGCTATCCCCTGAAGAGGAACTTGTGGGGTTGGCACATGATGGCTCAGAGAGAACTTGCTGCTCTTGAAGAGAACCTGGGTTCAGTTTCCAGCACTGCATGGTGGCTCACAACAGTCTGTAACTCCGACTTCAGAGGCTCTGACACCCCCATCTCGTCTCAATGCAGATACACATATGTTTCACATACTTACATGCAGACGAACACTTATACACACACACACAGACAAACAAACAAAAACAATAAAAGACAGGACCCTGTGGCCTCACCAGACTACATTAGTTCAAGGACCTCCCATGGAGCTTCTTTGACTTGGGGAAAGCATTTTTCCTTATTTTTATGCTTTTCCAACTTTGACCTCCTATAGGATAGAAGATCACCATTAGCTTTGCCTTCTCAGGCTTCATCACCCCTCTAAGCATCCTAGTAGGCAAGATACAAAGTAATTTGCCTGAATGTGCTGTCTTTTGTGGTACCCAAATCTCACTGATGGGAGGCAGTCCTGCAAACCTCAGCACAGCAAAGAGGGAAAGTATGTTGAACCTGTTGCTATAGCAACTTACCTCTAATCTGCAACCAAAACAACTAAATTGCTTATTTATCCCTCTCTAGATTGCCATATTGAAGCCAATCCTCTCTCTTCACTAAGGCTAGGATACGTGTCTCATCCTATGGAGCATCCAATTGAAGTCTATTTAACTGAAATTGATGCAAGGGAGATCGCGCTTGGCCTCTCCTATACTTGGGGTGCAGAAAAGGTTCCAAAAGCATAACAACTCTCCCCAGAAACTCTTCTGAGAGACACCTCTCAGAGAATCAACACTCTCATGGAGGTGACTTTCTCTTCTCAGATGTTTCTTGGAAATGTCACAAGGCAGTTTATTTAATTCTTTTTAGAGTCAAGCATCATTTTTCAGTTGATAACTGGTCAGAAAGAAAGGCATCAAGACCTGTGGCAGCATGGAGACACTTCCACAGCAGCATGGGGTCACAGCTCTCTAGGCTCTCAAGGTGCTCGGAGAACCTTTGCATCCAAGCAAGATTTGAGGGAGTGTCTTTTACTCAGGGGCAAGTCCTCTGCCTGACACCTGTTCTTCCCCTGGCTGTATCTCAAACTGAAGCCGCTAGTGGCTCTGACTTGCCTGCAGTTCTCCACTTAAAATTAATATGGTGCATCCAATCACTGTTGTATGCCATGACTTTGGTGCCCTTTCTTCTCTTTCTTGTAGCTGAAGTTTTTCTGTTACCACCCAGCTCCTGCAGCTGCACAGACCCAAGTAAACACACAGAGACTTATATTACTTACAAACTGTATGGCCATGGCAGGCTTCTTGTTATCTAGTTCTTATGTCTTAAATTAACCCATTTCTATTCATCTATAAGTTGCCACATGGCTTATGGCTTACTGGTACATTTTACCTCTCGTGGCGGCAGCTGGCAGTGTCTCCTGACAGCCTTCCACTTCCCAGCATTCTCTTCTCTGCTTGTCCCATTTATACTATACTTCCTGCCTGGCTACTGACCAATCGGTGTTTTATTTATCAACAATCAGAGCAATGCATTCACAGCATACAGAGCAATCAGTATCCACAGCACTTTCTTCCTCCTTGTTCACAGAGTCTTGTGCCTTCTTGATGGGGAAAGCTCAATATTCATTCCCATCCTGGTATTATTACACCATGAGATTTGGAAACAAGCCAGTCCCATCTTCAGTTGTTCTTTGAATGAAGACAATATTTAGCTTGAATTATTCTCTCTCTTAATACATTTAATTCTTAGAACCTGAAGCAGTTATACTAGTTAAAATAAAATAAAGTGTATCACTATATATATATATATATATATATATATAAAACTAAAATATCCCCAGGATATTACATATATTAAAATATATAGTTAGATTAAATTACTAAATCAAATCGTTACATTATCTGCTTTAAATTATAGCTCTCACTAGCCTCCCAAACAGTTCTGGCTCTTGTTATTCCTTATGGTTGTCTCTCAGAGCTAGATGTGTAGAAACATTGCTAAAGATGCTTCATTCTTCTGTTGAAGGGCACAGAAAACTCAAACTGGGCCTGAGCTTCAAGCTGTCTCCTTGCTGCCTATCCTTCACAGTGTTGCTAAGTTCTCTGCAGGTCACTGGTGGACAAAAGTCCTTACCAATATGGTGTAACATAACTACTATGTGGGTAACCAATCACTCTCTGACTGGATTTGAGTCTTCTTCCACAGGAGTGAATTCACTTCTGGTACTGTAAATCATATGGCTGTTTAGGTCGTAGCTACTCAGAAAGAACCTACTACCATTGTTTTGACAAAAAAAAAAAAATCATGAAAGCTGGGCTTGATGGCTCATGCCTATAATCTCGGCACTTAGAAGACTAGGTAGGAGCATTGCTTGGAGAACAAGGCCAGCCTGGGCTATGTAGTTCATGCTGGCCTAGAACTCATTTTTTTACTTTATAACACTTCCAGACTTACTATAAAATGACTGTTAATCGTGTTTATTATCACACTTAGATGATACTTTGAAAAACAGAATTTTTATGTTCATTTAACTTGTCAAAGTAAATAATATGAAACTATATTCCATAGATTTCCAATGGTGAATATTAATGCATAGTATTTTTCAGTTAAAAACTAACATGATGAACATTCAGAATTTCACACAGTCACATGTATGCAATAGTAAACAAACATCTCTCTGCAAGAGACTTCCCTTTATTTATCTACTATAGTAATTTTCAGGATATGAATTATCCATAGTTTTTTTTTTTTCTGAAACTATTTTGCTGTGGATATCACTATATGTAATATATGTAAATAAACCCTGATTGGCCAATAGCCAGACAAGAAGTATAGGCAGGACTAACAGAGAGGAGAATTGAGAAAGGAGGAAGGAGAGGGGGACTGCCTGGATCGGCCACCAGGACAAGGAAGATGTAAAGTACCGGTAAGCCACAAGCCACGTGGCAAAGTAAAGATTAATGGAAATGGGCTAAATATAAGAGGAAGAGCTAGACAATGATAGGCCTGAGCTATTGGACAAGCAGTTTAAATAATGTAAGAGTCTGTGTGTTTATCTTATAAGTGGGCTCTGGGACTGGCTGGACTTGGCAGCGGGAGCTGGAGAGAAATTCTCCAGCAACATTATTTCATTTGCTGTCTTCTCAGCAAATTTCTGTAAATGAACAAAACCATGTTTACTCAATACAGCTGGACAAAGATGTGAGGTTCTTGCTTACTGCTGAATTGAGGAGGAAAGCATCATACCATAGAGCTGAATCAAGGTGAGATTTACTAATCTCAGTAAGAAAACAGCCTTCTGGTCTTAGAGGGAAGAGATATGGTGGATATTTTCTGCACACACTGTCAACATTCCACATGTGGACAAGAGGGAAGCTTTGTCATCCTTCTGGGCCATCCCCAGGAGTGATGTTTGCCTTTTCCCCATGGGTCTGAAGCTCATCAACAACAAACACCCACTCAAACATTCACACACTCAAGGCTTCTTCCAGCTCCCACAGTAAGTATTGTAACGTTGGTATATTATTAAAAATATCCACTGAGACTATAATGAATACAATATTTACAGTCAAGTACTTCCTTTACAAAAAATATAGCTTTAATATAATAAACATAAATGCGGAGAAAATAAAGAAAAAATGTGTGCTTGTCTTTAAGGGAAATAAATAGAAAGTGCACCGCTGTGTAGGTCCTTGGGCAGCTATGGAACTCAAAGATGCTTTGTGATGTCTGATATGTATGTGGTTTCTAGCATTTTACAAGTGCATTATAACTAGAAATGGAGCCAGAATCTTATTAATGGAGATGCTGCACAGTGAAATGTCTATACAGGGCACTTGCATTTGACTTGTATTGCCTTAATAGATAGTTCATTATGTGACAACATGGACTATTTGAATAATATGACATTTAGGGGATGTTTTTAAATTGATTTTATTCAATTGATATTAATGTTAGGTTAAGACCTGATATATAAAGGAATATATATATATATATATATATATATATATATATATATATATATATATATATAAAATTCTCTGTCTTTGTTTTAGAGTGGAGGAGTTTGGGTCAAGAGGCCAAAAAAGACTGTAGAGATCTTTATATTTAACATTAATATCATGAAATTTAGCTCATGTGTTTTCAGAGCATTTTTGTTTGTTTGTTTGTTTGCTTTTTTAAGACAGGGTATTCCTGGGTAGTCCTTGCTGTCCTAGAACTCACTCTGTTGACCCTTAAACTCAGAGATCTGCCATCTGCCTGCCTCTGCCTCCAGAGTGCTGAGATTGAAAGCATTTACCACCACTGCCAAGGCTAGAGCATTTCTAGTATGTTCATATGAATGGAAAAATTGGCAGATACTGATAAAATATAGCTTAGGTAGTAACAAGTATATTTATGATTTCTTAATACATTATAAGTAATCAGATGTTTGTATATATATATATATATATATATATATATATATATATATATATATAATGAGTATATGTATTTAATGAAGTTAACAGAGTAATATAAATAAAATTGGACTAAAGATTTGAGAATCACTTTGGTATTACTATCTCATAATATGTTTTTTTTTGTTTTATTCTTTGGAGTACAATAAGCCCTGTATAGAAGTCTTCAGCTCCTCTTAATCCTGAATTATCCACTGTCCTATTACTGTTATGAGATGACACCTCCTACTTTATACAGGGTTATATAACTACAAACAGTATTAGAGAGGTGAACAGAAGGAATCAGACTTACATACACATTTTTTTTTTCTTGTTTGTTTTGAGACTGGATCTCAGGATATAGGTCTAGCTGGCCTTAAACTCTCTATGTAGACCATACTAGCTTTGAATTCATAGAGATCCACTTGCTACTGCTTCTCAAATACTGGGCATAAAGGTTTATCTCACTATGCTCACCGAAGGAAACAAACTTTTATCATCTCTGTATCATGTGAAGTAAGTTAATCATATGGTTATTATTCAAATATAAATATACTACAATCAAAATGAAGTCGGTTTGCAGCACAGAGGACACACATTCAAGTCCTGGAGCATGCTAATGCCTCCTGACTTCATCTCTGTGAAGACGTGTTTCCCACTCCTCTGAAGAAGTTAAACATCAGCATCACAGAACAAATGTTTACTTTCCCTCCATCTCTACAACAAAGTGTTTCTCTGTATTATATTTCCTCTCTCATTCTTAATTTAGAGAAAAAGAATGATCTTTTTTTCAAAGATAATATTCTTTGGTCATTTTATTTCTGTTTCCTGTCTTTCTTGAATTATAAAGTAATGGTGAGATGGAAATTGAGTTGTAGAATCAGAAAATCAAATCCCTAGTGGTCTTTGAGAGCTGAGGGTAGTAGCATCTAGGTTCTACTCACTCCCATCCCTCTGTCGACATTGATTTTTCTGATTTTTTTTGTGAGTTTGTTTCTTTTTCTTCCTTACCTATATAGGTGAAAATAATGTAAAGTTCTCAAGATTCTCTGTCCTTCACAATTTTTTTAAAAAGATAGTTACTCTCATACTTGATTCGTTTGTAAACATTTTCATTATTCTTCAGCTTTCGTATTAAGTTCACATACAAATGTGTGAGCCCACCAACATGCATTCACACACACACACACACACACACACACACACACACACACACACACAACATAAAAGACTAAAAAATGACAGTGGATTCTGAGGGTTTAAATCATTTAGAGCAAAATGTGTTTAAGCTAGAACTCAGTAACAGAAACTGTCAAGGAAAAACAATGAAACATCTCATTGAAAGTCAATCCATGGATTATTGAAGGTCTTATTAATCAAAAAAGGAAAAGAAAAGAAAACTGGGCAATATTTTGAGTAGAATCTCCATCAGAAGCAAAAAGGGGGGATACTATATATCAGAGAGTATTAATGTTTCTACAAGAAAGCAGCATGTACATGACAATTTTGATGAGCAAAGGCCTAGAAAAATGCAAGATAGCATGAATATAATGAAATGTTATACTTGAATAGCTCAAATTTTGTTATTGAAATTTATCTATACTTAGATTCAACACATTAAAATGCTGAGAGAGAACTAGGGCTCAATTGTTTCCAAATATCTAAGGAGAAAATAATAACAACCTACAGTGGATTTCTACAATGAGAAGGACAATAAAAAGAGACTTTTTACTTGTTTGTAAATATGTCTAATTTATCTGTGATTAGTTTTCTTCTCTGGTAGCTTGCATAGCACCTTCCAGCACTATGAAAGAGGGTCAGTAGGAATGAAGGTTCTCCTACTTATCAGTCATACCCAGCTGTGAAACCTACTCACTACAATAATAATTGGCCTGGAAAGACTTGCCCACTGGTACAACAATAGCACAAACATCATGAGGGTAATCAACCACATTGGATTTAAGTCTTGCTTCACAGGATGACACCCATAATGGGCACCATTATCAGGCTAAGAAACCGTGGTTAGATAGGTCATGGTCCCAAGGGAGAAGCTACTATTGTCTTGCTTATACAATATTAAATATCCTCCCAATGACTTGTTATAACCATACGTCAATGCCTCTCTCAACCCTCATCTGAGAAGCTTCTTTTTGAAGGGGATGGTGAAAAACACATTGAGGAAAACTAGACAAGGTACAGAAAATAAGAGAAGGCAGACTGCTTAACCCTAAAAGGAGCAGGTGTTCCATACTTCTGATTCCAGGGTTCAGAGATCACTATGGAAGAGGCAGGAGAAAGAGTGAAAAAGCCAGAGGTGGTAGATGATTATACAAAAATATTATTTTATAGACACAGCAGAACCTCTACATATAAGAACTCACAGCATGTCGAAACCTTGTGTAATCCCAAGCCAGATCAAATATCAGCTAGGATAGAGGGAGTTTAACACTTGCTGTGATCTTTTGGGAATTGTCAGCCACTAGGACAGGGGACAACAGTGCTCTCTGAGAGTAAGTTGGTAAGTTGGCCACTTTCCCACTTGCCATCTCTTGTCACCAAATGGAACTTCCAGTACCTGGACTGGGTTACATCTAATTGAATTGTGGGCCAAAGGAGTTCCATGGGAAACTCCAAACAGCACAGGCTGTTGCAAAGAACCTTGTTTGCTCTCCACAAACTGGAGGTAAAGTTCTGTTGCTAAAGACAACACCTGCATAATTCATTGAAAAAGGAGAAGGAAAACTGATGCCTACATAGAGACTTTATGCCTACACAGTAGCATTCTTGGTGCTAGAATATATTCTGCAGGCTACCAGAGGAGAAAGTGAAACAAAAACCCAGCTATAAACCTTTTGATCTGTAATGGTGTGGTGCCTGAAAGATATGATAGGGTGATTAATGGTATAAAGCTTGTGGGAATAACCAACCAACATCTGATTTTTCTTAAGGCCAATTCCATGGAATGGAGCTCTTACCCAACACTCCTTGGATGATCAAGAATCTGAGAATAGATATGCCAGGGACCAAAGGTAAAATCAGATTATGCTGGTCTACTAAAGGAACATAACATTAAAATGACTCCTAATGACACTCTGCTATACTCAGACATCAGCACTGTGGTGATATATTGTGTATCAAATAAAGCTTGCCTGAGGATCAGAAGACAAAGCCAGCCATTAGATTAAACATAAAGGACAGGCAGTGGTGGCACACAACTTTAATCCTAGCACTCGGGAGGCAGAGATCCATCTGGATCTCTGTGAGTTTAAAGCTACCCTGGATTACATGAGATTGATTCAGTTTAGGAAAGAAACAGAGCAGTAGTGGCACACACCTTTAATCCTAGTACTTGGGAGTCACATTCCTTTAATCCCAGCACTTGAGATTTTATGCCTTTGCTACCAATATTTGGGAAGCACACGTGCCTTTAATCTCAGTACTAGGAAGGGAGTGAAATGACTGGATGGAGAAAGGCATATAAGGTGCTAGGAGACAAGAACTAGCACCCTTTTGGCAGAGGACTCAGAGGCTTTCAGTCTGAGGATTTGTGGAGACAGGATCTGCTGAGGAAATGGCAAGATGAGAAGTGGCTGTGTCTTGTTTTCTCTGACCTTCCAGCATTTACCCCAATATCTGGCTTCAGGTTTTTATTATATAAGAACATTTAGATTTCGAGCAACAAGCACCTTGCTCAGCTACCATCAAAGAAGATTCTTCCTACAGCAGATAGGAGCAAATCAAAAGACCGACAGCCAAACAATAGGCAGAGAATCAGAGACCTTGGAACACTCAGTCCTAAATGGGATGTCTACATCAAATTCCTCCCCTCAAGACTCTGGGAATCCTACAGACCTGGAGACAGAGAGAGTGTATGATCCAGATGAGAAGGAGGTCACCAAGGAAACAAATCTAAGCACAATAGGACTGAAGGACATATGAACTAGCAGAGACTGAGGCAGCATGCACAGAATCTGCATGGGTCTGCACGAGATAGGGTCCCAGAGGTGAAAGGAGATGGAACAAACCCTCACTCCTAATCTCCAATTGATAACCACTTACAAATTAAAATTTGTTTTTTTTTTTTTTCCTTAAAGGAGTCTCACTGGGAAAACGAATTACTCTTAAGAATAGGTTGCATTCCCAGCAGTAGATGGCCAACAGAAAACAAACTAATTGCATTTTTGGAGATTCCTTGTCTCATAATGTCATGTCAGGGCTTTTTCTTGTTTTCCTTTCTTTTTCCATTTTTTAAAAAAATTTATATCTGATGATATTATTTTTAGCAAATTTGTATGTAATTTTTAGCAAATATATATGTAAAGATATGGAAGATGGCTGAGAAAAACTAGACCATAGGTCATATAGGTCCTACTTTTTCTCAACGTATACTGTAATGGCCCTAGTGAGACTGTATTGGACAGCAAAGGGCTACTTGAAAGTATTGATGACTCAGTTTTACCTCACAGAACAATTACACCTCCAAACATATGAATACATATGTATATATTCTATAGAAAATAATGAATATTCATATATATTACATTTTTTATATTCATATAAAATATACACATCATTTTGTTTTCATTTAACAAATACTTTCCATAATAATGTAAGTAATAAGAAGATTTTGAATGAAGCAGGCTCATTTAAAGCTATTTTTAATCTTTATCCAATTACTACTTAGTGGTATGATGTTAAAGGCACAAGTACTAGAATATACCCTTAATTAACTTTTGTTTCAAATTTCAAGTATTTTCAGTTCATTATAGACAGTGATGCTTTGAACCTGTAGACTTAGTAGATAACCAATAATAATAAATTTGGAAGTCATAATTTTAGCTATGAGAGCTTACACTTTAGAGCTGGAAAAAGCTAGAATATTGCTTATTTAAAGTTCTTATATGTACCATTGAAAGACTTTATAAAAATGAAAAAATGTCAATGATCATGAATCAGAGGTAAATTCCATATTTGTAGCAGATTAAGAGCTCATTAAACCTGTTTTCTTTCTGAATTTAAAATAGCTGATCTTTCTTAACTACTGTTTTCTACTCAGAAATCATTGTAAAGTCAAGAGTAGTAAATAATTTGATTCTGTGTTCATAAAAATTGTCAACTGGCTTGACAGCTGTCCAAACTGGGCTCTGACGGTGCCATTCAAGGCAGGGATCTTAGAAACAGCTGGTAGCTTTTATGAGCTGCAATATGAGTAATAGTGGATTTGTCCAGCTGTTATCCTACAAGCTATACCTAGGTACTAATCACTTTGTTATTTTCTACTTTAGATTATAATTAAGGTTAACTTTTCAAAATTCCATATATTAATGAACCATCTTTCTCCAGTTTCTGAATCTCATTATAAAATGATGGCATTATTTTCCTAATTGATTTATCTAGGCACTTTTGCCAAAAGAAAATTGATCATGTATGAGTGATTCTGATTCATTCACTTGTATATATTTCATGATTTCCACAGTCACAGTCCTAATGAAGTTTTATATAATTCTTAAATTGAAAAGTATGAGATTATGACCCACTAATAGTTTTGTTATTATTTTTCCATGATTCTCTGACATGGTTAGGGACTTTATAATTTTACATATGTTTTGGGATTGTCTCAAATTCTATAATAAGAAAACTTATTAGAAATTCAATTTGGATTTCATTGACTCTATAGAATAATTTTGATAATGTTGACATTTTAACATCGAATTTTCAATTTTATGGTCATTACATTTATTTCCTTTCATTTCCATCTGCCATATCTATAAAGATTCTTCATAGTTTTCAGTGTGACATACTTTATAGCTTTGTTTGGTCATTTTTATGTTTAAATGAAAACCAATTTAAATGATGAAACTCTGCCTAGTATTTCTCTGAACAAGCCTTTGATGGACCTTTTGATGAAAATGAGTATGTATGATGAAATTCATTCAGTGTTTGAATAATAGCATAGGTGGTCATGAATTCAGTCTTATTTTAATGAACAAGTAATGTCTACTAAATGCAACCTCTATAAGCAGAAACACACATAGAACAAGATACATATTGATCAGTTGTTGAAATTGTGACCATATGCTATAGCCAGAAGTTTCTCAGGTCCTGCCTTGCCTCACAGTTGGGATGCATCTCTTCCACCTAAATCCTGCAGCTGCTTGGTCCCAAGTAAAGACACAGAGGCTCACATTATTTATGAAGTATATGGTCTATTGGTCAGGCTTCTTGCTAGCTATCTCTTATAACTTAGCTCAACCCATTTCTATTAATCTATATGTTGCCACACTGCCATGGTGTTACTGGTCTACTGGCATCTTGTTGCTCCTTTGGTGGTGGGCTGGCATCTCCTCCTGACTCCACACTTCTTCTTATCTTTAGTTTGAATGTACTGGCTAACCTTATCCTACCCTGCCAAAGGCCAATGCAGCTTTATTTATCAACCAATCATATTTATCAACCAATCAGAGCAATACATATTCACAGCTAACAAATATTATATTATTTTATTAGGCAATAAATTTTTAACAAATATTTAATGGAGAATATATCAGAGTTCAGTATCTTTCTGCCTTGGTGATCAGGAATAATTCAGAGATTAAAGGAAAATACTGACTAAGGCCTCTTGATTTCTTGTTCTATGGTTTAGCAAAGTTAAGTCTAAAAAAAACCTTATTTTACAATATAATGATAACACTATTCACATATGTCAACAATATGATGAATACCTGAAATTTGATCATTTGTATGTAATAGAAAAATAATTCCTCAGGATTCATGTGGGAAAATCTAGGTAATGACATTGGTAGTAATTACACAACTAGATTATATACCAACAATTCAGAATAGTAGGCATTGGTTTGTACACCAGACTGCTTCTCCTTTAAGAATGTTCTCAAAAATAAGGCAATAATGTTTTAGAGTTTTTGAACTATAATGAGTTGCCTCATACAATCCTAGGTCAGAGATCATGTTTTGATATATACCCATAAATATCTTGAATACAAGGATATGACTATTAGTACTTATTAAATTTTATATCCATTTCAAAATTAAAAATATTAGTTTATCTTTCTTTAAAAAGTGAGTAATTCTTTAAAGAAAATACAGAGAAAAACAATATAAACTGAGAACAAACTGAAAAATATCTGCATTAGCTGTGGCTCAGCTGTTGGTGTATCTGAAGATTCTTTGTTAATTTCAAGAACCGTGGAAAGGCCATGAGAAGTGACTCAGCAGTTGAGAGTGCTAATTGATCTTGCAAATCACCTTAGTTTGGTTCCCAACACCCACAATGGCCTGGGGACTGGAAAGCCTCTGCTGGCCTCCATAGTCACTGCACTAATGTGGCCAACACATACATGGATACACAAATAAATATCAATAAAGTGAAATCATGCCTTTAAAAAATAGAGAAAAACTCTGTCTACAAAGAAAAATATTTTCTAAAATATAGATATTTTAATTATAAATTAAATAAATATTTTGTTACAAATTCTATTATGTCGCCATATGAAGTATAGTTATAGTAAATAACTATTAAATTGAGTTCCTTTAAAGCAAAACATGAAGTAGCTGTCCACTTTCAAATGACTGGATGCTCTATAGAAGACTATTCATGATTCTCTTTCATTGACTTACAAAGTGGTTTTCTTCTGATTCACTGACATGTGACTGGAGCTTGTTCTGTTTAGTCAATATACACATAAACTTTCCATGCATTTTAACAATGAGAAAATGACCTACTTTTTAGAATAGTGACATGTGAGATAATATTGTTCTTAGAATAAAATCTAGAGTTTAACCAGCATTTTGAGGCATTTTGTACTGAGGATTGTGTGAGTTTAAAATCCGTTTTCAGGTTTCTCTATTTTTCACCTTATTGTTGTACTAGATATATATGTTATGTGTGCACTTTCATTTTTCTTATTAAGTGAAACACAACAAAATACTCTAAAATACAATACCTGGATATCAT
>NW_026737209.1:0-47074 GCF_949786415.1 Peromyscus eremicus | reverse complement strand
CAGTGCTATTTGCCCTGAGTATGACAAAGGGAGCGCAATAGTGACTCTTCTTACCAGAAAACAACTCTTGCACGTAGCACAAGAAACTGCATGTGAATCAACTCCATTTAGGACTGGGAAACAAACGCTAGCTCGCCTTACAAGAAAAAGACTATGCTCTTGAGAAAAGAGCACTCTTCTACTCTACTGTTTTTCCTTCGGTGTCTGAACAGTGAGCTTCCTCAGGAAAAAAGAACTGTGCTTCCTACACACACGGGCCATATCTAGTTCAACTCTGCTTAGAAAACTGACAAGAACAGTAGCTGCTCTTCAGTCCAATACAGTGTACATGTTGGGAACAGACGCCAGTGCTATTTGCTTGTGTATGACAATGGGAGCGCAATATTGACTCTTCTTACCAGAAAACAACTTTTGCTTATAGGACCAGAAACTCCATTTGATTCAACTCCATTTAAGACTGGGAAACAAACGCTAGCTCGCCTTACAAAAAACACACTCTTCTTTTGAGAAAAGAGCACTCTTCTACACTACTGTGTTTCCTATAGAGTCAG
Organism: Peromyscus eremicus; assembly: GCF_949786415.1. Lineage (NCBI taxonomy): Eukaryota > Metazoa > Chordata > Mammalia > Rodentia > Cricetidae > Peromyscus > Peromyscus eremicus. The sequence continues at coordinate 46,523 of NW_026737209.1, read as the reverse complement.
AACAGTGAGCTTGCTCAGAACAAAAGAACTGTGCTTCCTACACACACGGGCCATATCTAGTTCAACTCTGCTTAGGAACCTGACAAGAACAGTAGATCCTCATCAGTCCAATACAATGTACATGCTGGGAACAGACGCCAGTGCTATTTGACCTGTGTATGACAATGGGAGTGCAATATTGACTCTTCTTATCAGAAAACAACTCTTGCTCGTAGGACCAGAAACTGCATGGGATTAAACTCCATTTCTGACTGCGAAACAAACAATAGCTTGCCTTAAAAGAAACACACTCTGCTTTTGAGAAAAGAGCACTCTTCTACTCTACTGTGTTTCCTATAGGGCCAGAACAGTGAGCTTGCTCCAAACAAAAGAACTGTGCTTCCTGCACACACGGGCCATATTTACTTCAACTCTGCTTAGGAAACTGACAAGAATAGTTGCTCGACTTCAGTCCAATACATTTTACATGCTGGGAACAGACGCCAGTGCTATTTGCCCTGAGTATGACAATGGGAGCGCAAAAGTGACTCTTCTTACCAGAAAACAACTCTTGCTCGTAGTACCAGAAACTGCATGTGATTCAACTCCATTTAGGACTGGGAAACAAACGCTAGCTCGCCTTACAAGAAAAAAGTCTGCTTTTGAGAAAAGAGCACTCTTCTCTACTGTTTTTCCTTTGGTGTCCGAACAGTGATCTTCCTCAGGACAAAAGAACTGTGATTCCTACACACACGGGCCATATCTAGTTCAACTCTGCTTAGAAAACTGAAAAGAACTGTAACTCTTCTTCAGTCCAATACACTGTACTTGCTGGGAACAGAGGCGAGTGCTATTTGCACTGTGTATGGCAATGGGAGCACAATAGTGACTCTTCTTAGCAGAAAACAACTCTTGCTCATAGGACCAGAAACTGCATGGGATTCAACTCCATTTAGGACAGGGAAACAAACGCTAGCTTGCCTTACAAGAAACACACTCTGCTTTTGAGTTAAGAGCCCTCTTGTTCTCTACTGTGTTTCCTACAGGGCCAGAACAGTGTGCTTGCTCAGAACAAAAGAACTGTGCTTCACACACACGGGCCATATCTAGTTCATCTCTGCTTATGAAACTGACAAGAACAGTAGCTCCTCTTCAGTCCAATACTCTGTACTTGCTGGAAACAGACACGAGTGCTACTTGTACTATGTATGGCAATGGGAGCGCAATAGTGACTCTTCTTACCAGAAAACAAATCTTGCTCGTAGGACCAGAAACTGCATGGGATTCAACTCCATTTAGGACTGTTAAACAAAAGCAAGCTCGCCTTACAAGAAAAACACTCTGCTTTTGAGAAAAGAGCACTGTTCTACTCTCCTATTTTTCCTATGGCATCCGAACAGTGAGCTTGTTCAGAACAAAAGAACTGTGCTTCCTACACACACAGCCATATCTAGTTCAATTTTGCTTAGGAAAGTGACAGGAACAGTACAACCTTGTCAGTCCAATACACTGTATATGCTGGGAACAGACGCCAGAGCTATTTGCCCTGTGTATGACAACGGGAGCGCAGTAGTGACTCTTCTTACCAGAAAACACCTCTTACTCGTAGGACCAGAAACTGCATGTGATTCAACTCCTTTTAGGACTCCGAAACAAACGCTAGCTCGCCTTACAAAAAACACACTCTGCTTTTGAGAAAAGAGCACTCTTCTAATCTACTGTGTTTCCTATGGGATCCGAACAGTGAGCTTGCTCAGAACAAAAGAACTGTGCTTTCTACACACGGCCATATCAAGTTCAATTTTGCTTAGTAAACTGACAGGAACAGTAGATCCTCATCAGTCCAATACACTGTACATGATGGGAACAGAGGCCAGTGCTACTTGCACTGTGTATGGCAATGGGAGCGCAATAGTAACTCTTCTTACCAGAAAACAAATCTTGCTCGTAGGACCAGAAACTGCATGTGATTCAACTCCATTTAGGACTGGGCAACAAACGCTACCTCGCCTTACAAGAAACACACTCTGCTTTTGAGAAAAGAGCACTCTTCTACTCTACTGTGTTTTCTATGGCGCCAGAACAGTGAGCTTGCTCAGAACAAAAGAACTGTGCTTCCTACACACACGGGCCATATCTAGTTCAACACTGCTTAGGAAACTGACAAGAACAGTTGCTCTTCTTCAGTCCAATACACTGTAAATGCTGGGAACAGACGTGAGTGCTATTTGCACTGTGTATGACAATGGGAGCGCAACAGTGACTCTTCTTATTAGAAATAACTCTTGCTCTTAGAAACAGAAACTGTATGTGACTCAACTCCATTTAGGACTGGGAAACAAACGCTAGCTCACCTTACAAGAAACACACTCTGCTTTTGAGAAAAGAGCACTCATCTACTCTTCTGTGTTTCCTGTGGGTTCCGAACAGTGAGCTTGCTCAGAATAAAAGAACTGTGCATCTTACAATCACGTGCCATATCTAGTTCAACTCTGCTCAGGTAACTGACAAGAACAGTAGCTCCTCTTCAGTCCAATACACTGTACTTGCTGGGAACAGACACTAGAGCTATTTGTACTGTGTATGTCAAGGGGAGCACAGTAGTGACTTAGCTTAACAGAAAACAACTCTTGCTCATGGGACCAAAAACTGTATGTGATTCAACTCCATTTAGGACTGGGAAACAAACGCTAGCTCGCCTTACAAGAAACACACTCTGCCTTTGAGAAAAGAGCACTCTTCTACTCTACTGTGTTTCCTATAGGGCGATTATAGTGAGCTTGGTCAGAACAAAAGAACTGTGCTTTCTACACACACGGCCATATCTAGTTCAATTTTGCTGAGGAAAATGACATGAACAGTAGATCCTCTTCAGTCCAATACACTGTACTTGCTGGGAACAGATGCGAGAGCTATTTGCACTGTGTATGGCAATGGGAGCTCAATAGTTAATTTCCTTACTAGAAAACAACTCTTGTTTGTAGGACCAGAACCTGCATGTGATTCAACTCCATTTAGGACTGGGAAACAAACTCTAGCTTGCCTTACAAGAAACACACTCTGCTTTTGAGAAAAGAGCACTCTTCTACTCTACTGTGTTTCCTATCGGGCCAGAAAAGTGAGCTTGCTCAGAACTAAAGAACTGTGCTTCCTACACACACGGCCATACCTAGTTCAATTCAGCTTAGGAAACTAACAAGAACAGTAGATACTCTTCAGTCCAATACACTGTACTTGCTGGGAACAAACGCCAGTGCTATTTGCCATGTGTATTACAATGGGAGCGTAGTATTGACTCTTCTTACCAGAAAACAACTCTTGCTCGTAGGACCAGAAACTGCATGTGATTCCATTCCATGTAGGACTGTGAAACAAAAGCTAGCTCGCCTTACAAGAAAAACACTCTGCTTTTGAGAAAAAGCACTCTTCTACTCTACTGTGTTTCCTATAGGGACAGAACAGTGAGCTTGCTCAGAACAAAAGAACTGTGCTTCCTACACACACGGCCATATCTAGTTCCATTTTGCTTAGTAAACTGACAGGAACAGTAGATCCTCATCAGTCCAATACACTGTACATGCTAGGAACAGACGCCAGTGCTACTTGCACTGTGTATGGCAATAGGAGCACAATAGTGACTCTTCTTACCAGAAAACAACTCTTGCTCGTAGGACCAGAAACTGCATGTGATTCAACTCCATTTAGGACTGGGAAAGAAACGCTAGCTCGCCTTACAAAAACACACTCTGCTTTTGAGAAAAGAGCACTCTTCTATTCTACTGTGTTTTCTATAGCGCCAGAACAGTGAGCTTGCTCAGAACAAAAGAACTGTGCTTCCTACACACACAGGCCATATCTACTTCAAGTCTGCTTAGGAAACTCACAAGAACAGTTGCTCCTCTTCAGTCCAATACACTGTAAATGCTGGGAACAGATGCGAGTGCTATTTGTACTGTGTATGACAATGGGAGCGCAACAGTGACTCTTCTTATCAGAAAACAACTCTTGCTCGTAGGAACAGAAACTGTATGTGACTCAACTCCTTTTAGGACTTGGAAACAAACGCTAGCTCTCATTAGAAGAAACACACTCTGCTTTTCAGAAAAGAGCACTCTTCTATTCTACTGTGTTTCCTAAGGGTTCCAAACAGTGAGCTTGCTCAGAACAAAAGAACTGTGCATCATACAAACACGGGCCATATCTAGTTCAACTCTGCTTAGGATACTGACAAGAACAGTAGCTTCTCTTCAGTCGAATACACTGTACTTACTGGGAACAGAGGCGAGTGCTATTTGCACTGTGTATGGCAATGGGAGCGCAATAGTGACTTTCCTTACCAGAAAACAACTCTTGCTCGTAGTACCAAAAACTGCATGTGACTCAACTCCATTTAGGTTTGGGAAACAAACACTAGCTCGCCTTACAAGAAACACACTCTGGTTTTGAGAAAAGAGCACTCTTCTACTCTCCTGCATTTCCCATAGGGCCAGAAAAATGAGCTTGCTCAGAACAAAAGAACTGTGCTTTCTACACACACGGCCATATCTAGTTCAATTTTGCCTAGGAAACTGACAAGAACAGTAGATCCGCGTCAGTCCAATACACTGTACATGCTGGGAACAGACGCCAGTGCTATTTACACTGTGTATGTCAATGGGAGCGCAATAGTGACTCTTCTTACCAGAAAACAACTCTTGCTTATAGGACCAGAAACTCCATTTGATTCAACTCCATTTAGGACTGGGAAACAAACCCTAGCTCGCCTTACGAAAAAACACACTCTGCTTTTGAGAAAAGAGCACTCTTCTACTCTACTGTGTTTCCAATAATGCCAGAACACTTAGCTTGATCAGAACAAAAGAACTGTGCTTTCTACACACACGGCCATATCTATTTCAATTTTGCTTAGGAAACTGACAAGAACAGTAGATCCTCGTCAGTCCAATACACTGTACATGCTGAGAACAGACGCCAGTGATATTTGCCCTGTGTATGACAATGGGAGCACAATAGTGAGTCTTCTTATCAGAAAAAACTCTTGCTCGTAGGACCAGAAACTGCATGGGATTCAACTCCATTTCTGACTTGGAAACAAACAATAGCTCGCCTTAAAAGAAACACACTCTGCTTTTGAGAAAAGAGCACTCTTCTACTCTACTGTTTTTCCTATAGGGCCAGAACAGTGAGCTTGCTCCAAACAAAAGAACTGTGCTTCCTACACACACGGGCCATGTGTACTTCAACTCTGCTTAGGAAACTGACAAGAATAGTTGCTCGACTTCAGTCCAATACATTTTACATGCTGGGAACAGACGCCAGTGCTATTTGCCCTGAGTATGACAATGTGAGCGCAATAGTGACTCTTCTCACCAGAAAACAACTCTTGCTCGTGGTACCAGAAACTGCATGTGATTCAACTCCATTTACGACTGGGAAACAAACGCTAGCTCGCCTTACAAGAAACACACTCTGCTTTTGAGAAAAGAGCACTCTTCTACTCTACTGTGTTTCCTATGGGTTCCGAACAGTGGGCTTGCTCAGAACAAAAGAACTGTGCATCGTACAAACACGGGACATATCTAGTTCAACTCTGCTTAGGAAACTGTCAAGAACAGTAGCTCCTCTTCAGTCCAATACACTGTAATTGCTGGGAACAGAGGCGAGTGCTCTTTGTACTGTGTATAGCAAAGGGAGCGCAATAATGACTTTCCTTACCAGAAAACAACTCTTGCTCGTAGTACCAGAAACTGCATGTGATTCAACTCCATTTAGGACTGGGAAACAAACGCTAGCTCACCTTACAAGAAAAAGACTCTGCTTTTGAGAAAAGAGCACTCTTCTACTCTACTGTGTTTCCTATAGGGCCAGAACAGTGAGCTTGCTCCGAACAAAAGAACTGTGCTTCCTATACACACGGGCCATATCTACTTCAACTCTGCTTAGAAAACTGAAAAGAACAGTAGCTCCTCTTCAGTCCAATACACTGTACTTGCTGGGAACAAAGGCGAGTGCTATTTGCACTGTGTATGGCAATGGGAGCACAATAGTGACTCTTCTTAGCAGAAAACAACTCTTGCTCATAGGACCAGAAACTGCATGGGATTCAACTCCATTTAGGACTGGGAAACAAACGCTAGCTCGCCTTACAAGAAACACACTCTGCTTTTGAGTTAAGAGCCCTCTTGTATTCTACTATGTTTCCTAAAGGGCCAGAACAGTGTGCTTGCTCAGAACAAAAGAACTGTGCTTCCTACACACACGGGCCATATCTAGTTCAACTCTGCTTATGAAACTGACAAGAACAGTAGCTCCTCTTCAGTCCAATACACTGTACTTGCTGGGAACAGACGCGAGTGCTACTTGTACTGTGTATGGCAATGGGAGCGCAAGAGTGACTCTTCTTACCAGAAAACAAATCTTGCTCGTAGGACCAGAAACTGCATGTGATTCAACTCCATTTACGACTGGGAAACAAACGCTAGCTCGCCTTACAAGAAACACACTCTGCTTTTGAGAAAAGAGCACTCTTCTACTCTACTGTGTTTCCTATGGGTTCCGAACAGTGGGCTTGCTCAGAACAAAAGAACTGTGCATCGTACAAGCACGGGACATATCTAGTTCAACTCTGCTTAGGAAACTGTCAAGAACAGTAGCTCCTCTTCAGTCCAATACACTGTAATTGCTGGGAACAGAGGCGAGTGCTATTTGTACTGTGTATAGCAAAGGGAGCGCAATAATGACTTTACTTACCAGAAAACAACTCTTGCTCGTAGTACCAAAAACTGCATGTGACTCAACTCCATTTAGGACTGGGAAACAAAAGCTAGCTCGCCTTACAATAAACACACTCTGCTTTTGAGAAAAGAGCACTCTTCTACTCTACTGTGTTTCCTATAGGGCCAGAACAGTGAGCTTGCTCAGAACAAAAGAACTGTGCTTCCTACACACACGGGCCATATCTCGTTCAACTCAGGTTAGGAAACTGACAAGAACAGTAGAACCTCTTCAGTCCAATACACTGTACATGCTGGGAACAGACGCGAGTGCTATTTGCCCAGTGTATGACAATGGGAGCGCAGTAGTGACTCTTCTTAGCAGAAAACAACTCTTGCTTGTAGGACCAGAAACTGCATGTGATTCAACTCCATTTAGGACTGTGAAACAAAAGTTAGCTCGCCTTACAAGAAAAACACTCTGCTTTTGAGAAAAGAGCAGTCTTCTACTCTACTGTGTTTTCTATAGAGCCAGAACAGTGAGCTTGCTCAGAACAAAAGAACTGTGCTTCCTACACACATGAGCCATATCTAGTTCAACTCTGCTTAGGAAACTGACAAGAACAGTAGCTGCTCTTCAGTCCAATACACTGTACTTGCTGGGAACAGACGCGAGTGCTACTTGTACTGTGTATGGCAATGGGAGCGCAAGAGTGACTCTTCTTACCAGAAAACAAATCTTGCTCGTAGGACCAGAAACTGCATGTGATTCAACTCCATTTACGACTGGGAAACAAACGCTAGCTCGCCTTACAAGAAACACACTCTGCTTTTGAGAAAAGAGCACTCTTCTACTCTACTGTGTTTCCTATGGGTTCCGAACAGTGGGCTTGCTCAGAACAAAAGAACTGTGCATCATACAAGCACGGGACATATCTAGTTCAACTCTGCTTAGGAAACTGTCAAGAACAGGAGCTCCTCTTCAGTCCAATACACTGTAATTGCTGGGAACAGAGGCGAGTGCTATTTGTACTGTGTATAGCAAAGGGAGCGCAATAATGACTTTACTTACCAGAAAACAACTCTTGCTCGTAGTACCAAAAACTGCATGTGACTCAACTCCATTTAGGACTGGGAAACAAACGCTAGCTCGCCTTACAATAAACACACTCTGCTTTTGAGAAAAGAGCACTCTTCTACTCTACTGTGTTTCCTATAGGGCCAGAACAGTGAGCTTGCTCAGAACAAAAGAACTGTGCTTCCTACACACACGGGCCATATCTCGTTCAACTCAGGTTAGGAAACTGACAAGAACAGTAGAACCTCTTCAGTCCAATACACTGTACATGCTGGGAACAGACGCGAGTGCTATTTGCCCAGTGTATGACAATGGGAGCGCAGTAGTGACTCTTCTTAGCAGAAAACAACTCTTGCTTGTAGGACCAGAAACTGCATGTGATTCAACTCCATTTAGGACTGTGAAACAAAAGTTAGCTCGCCTTACAAGAAAAACACTCTGCTTTTGAGAAAAGAGCAGTCTTCTACTCTACTGTGTTTTCTATAGAGCCAGAACAGTGAGCTTGCTCAGAACAAAAGAACTGTGCTTCCTACACACATGAGCCATATCTAGTTCAACTCTTTTTAGGAAACTGACAAGAACAGTAGCTGCTCTTCAGTCCAATACACTGTACTTGCTGGGAACAGACGCGAGTGCTACTTGTACTGTGTATGGCAATGGGAGCGCAAGAGTGACTCTTCTTACCAGAAAACAAATCTTGCTCGTAGGACCAGAAACTGCATGTGATTCAACTCCATTTACGACTGGGAAACAAACGCTAGCTCGCCTTACAAGAAACACACTCTGCTTTTGAGAAAAGAGCACTCTTCTACTCTACTGTGTTTCCTATGGGTTTCGAACAGTGGGCTTGCTCAGAACAAAAGAACTGTGCATCGTACAAACACGGGACATATCTAGTTCAACTCTGCTTAGGAAACTGTCAAGAACAGTAGCTCCTCTTCAGTCCAATACACTGTAATTGCTGGGAACAGAGGCGAGTGCTATTTGTACTGTGTATAGCAAAGGGAGCGCAATAATGACTTTCCTTACCAGAAAACAACTCTTGCTCGTAGTACCAAAAACTGCATGTGACTCAACTCCATTTAGGACTGGGAAACAAACACTAGCTCGCCTTACAATAAACACACTCTGCTTTTGAGAAAAGAGCACTCTTCTACTCTACTGTGTTTCCTATAGGGCCAGAACAGTGAGCTTGCTCAGAACAAAAGAACTGTGCTTCCTACACACACGGCCATATCTAGTTCCATTTTGCTTAGTAAACTGACAGGAACAGTAGATCCCCGTCAGTCCAATACCCTGTACATGCTGGGAAGAGACTCCAGTGCTACTTGCACTGTGTATGGCAATTGGAGCACAATAGTGACTCTTCTTACCAGAAAACAACTCTTGCTCGTAGGACCAGAAACTGCATGTGATTCAACTCCATTTAGAACTGGGATACAAATGCTAGCTCGCCTTACAAGAAACACATTCTGCTTTTGAGAAAAGAGCACTCTTCTACTCTACTTTGTTTCCTATAGGGCCAGAACAGTGAGCTTGCTCTGAACAAAAGAACTGTGCTTCCTACACACACGGGCCATATGCACTTCAACTCTGCTTAGGAAACTGACAAGAAAAGTTGCTCCTCTTCAGTCCAATACATTGTACATGCTGGGAACAGACGCCAGTGCTATTTGCCCTGAATATGACAACGGGAGCGCAATAGTGACTCTTCTTACCAGAAAACAACTCTTGCTCGTAGTACAAGAAACTGCATGTGATTCAACTCCATTTAGGACTGGGAAACAAACGCTAGCTCGCCTTAAAAGAAAAAGACTCTGCTCTTGAGAAAAGAGCACTCTTCTACTCTACTGTTTTTCCTTTGGTGTCTGAACAGTGAGCTTCCTCAGGACAAAAGACCTGTGCTTCCTACACACACGGGCCATATCTAGTTCAACTCTGCTTAGAAAACTGACAAGAACAGTAGCTTCTCTTCAGTCCAATACACTGTACTTGCTGGGAACAGACGCGAGTGCTATTTGCACTGTGTATGGCAATGGGAGCACAATAGTGACTCTTCTTACCAGAAAACAACTCTTGCTCGTAGTACCAGAAACTGCATGTGATTCAACTCCATTTAGGACTGGGAAACAAACGCTAGCTCGCCTTACAAGAAAAAAGTCTGCTTTTGAGAAAAGAGCACTCTTCTCTACTGTTTTTCCTTTGGTGTCCGAACAGTGATCTTCCTCAGGACAAAAGAACTGTGATTCCTACACACACGGGCCATATCTAGTTCAACTCTGCTTAGAAAACTGAAAAGAACTGTAACTCTTCTTCAGTCCAATACACTGTACTTGCTGGGAACAGAGGCGAGTGCTATTTGCACTGTGTATGGCAATGGGAGCACAATAGTGACTCTTCTTAGCAGAAAACAACTCTTGCTCATAGGACCAGAAACTGCATGGGATTCAACTCCATTTAGGACAGGGAAACAAACGCTAGCTTGCCTTACAAGAAACACACTCTGCTTTTGAGTTAAGAGCCCTCTTGTTCTCTACTGTGTTTCCTACAGGGCCAGAACAGTGTGCTTGCTCAGAACAAAAGAACTGTGCTTCACACACACGGGCCATATCTAGTTCATCTCTGCTTATGAAACTGACAAGAACAGTAGCTCCTCTTCAGTCCAATACTCTGTACTTGCTGGAAACAGACACGAGTGCTACTTGTACTATGTATGGCAATGGGAGCGCAATAGTGACTCTTCTTACCAGAAAACAAATCTTGCTCGTAGGACCAGAAACTGCATGGGATTCAACTCCATTTAGGACTGTTAAACAAAAGCAAGCTCGCCTTACAAGAAAAACACTCTGCTTTTGAGAAAAGAGCACTGTTCTACTCTCCTATTTTTCCTATGGCATCCGAACAGTGAGCTTGTTCAGAACAAAAGAACTGTGCTTCCTACACACACAGCCATATCTAGTTCAATTTTGCTTAGGAAAGTGACAGGAACAGTACAACCTTGTCAGTCCAATACACTGTATATGCTGGGAACAGACGCCAGAGCTATTTGCCCTGTGTATGACAACGGGAGCGCAGTAGTGACTCTTCTTACCAGAAAACACCTCTTACTCGTAGGACCAGAAACTGCATGTGATTCAACTCCTTTTAGGACTCCGAAACAAACGCTAGCTCGCCTTACAAAAAACACACTCTGCTTTTGAGAAAAGAGCACTCTTCTAATCTACTGTGTTTCCTATGGGATCCGAACAGTGAGCTTGCTCAGAACAAAAGAACTGTGCTTTCTACACACGGCCATATCAAGTTCAATTTTGCTTAGTAAACTGACAGGAACAGTAGATCCTCATCAGTCCAATACACTGTACATGATGGGAACAGAGGCCAGTGCTACTTGCACTGTGTATGGCAATGGGAGCGCAATAGTAACTCTTCTTACCAGAAAACAAATCTTGCTCGTAGGACCAGAAACTGCATGTGATTCAACTCCATTTAGGACTGGGCAACAAACGCTACCTCGCCTTACAAGAAACACACTCTGCTTTTGAGAAAAGAGCACTCTTCTACTCTACTGTGTTTTCTATGGCGCCAGAACAGTGAGCTTGCTCAGAACAAAAGAACTGTGCTTCCTACACACACGGGCCATATCTAGTTCAACACTGCTTAGGAAACTGACAAGAACAGTTGCTCTTCTTCAGTCCAATACACTGTAAATGCTGGGAACAGACGTGAGTGCTATTTGCACTGTGTATGACAATGGGAGCGCAACAGTGACTCTTCTTATTAGAAATAACTCTTGCTCTTAGAAACAGAAACTGTATGTGACTCAACTCCATTTAGGACTGGGAAACAAACGCTAGCTCACCTTACAAGAAACACACTCTGCTTTTGAGAAAAGAGCACTCATCTACTCTTCTGTGTTTCCTGTGGGTTCCGAACAGTGAGCTTGCTCAGAATAAAAGAACTGTGCATCTTACAATCACGTGCCATATCTAGTTCAACTCTGCTCAGGTAACTGACAAGAACAGTAGCTCCTCTTCAGTCCAATACACTGTACTTGCTGGGAACAGACACTAGAGCTATTTGTACTGTGTATGTCAAGGGGAGCACAGTAGTGACTTAGCTTAACAGAAAACAACTCTTGCTCATGGGACCAAAAACTGTATGTGATTCAACTCCATTTAGGACTGGGAAACAAACGCTAGCTCGCCTTACAAGAAACACACTCTGCCTTTGAGAAAAGAGCACTCTTCTACTCTACTGTGTTTCCTATAGGGCGATTATAGTGAGCTTGGTCAGAACAAAAGAACTGTGCTTTCTACACACACGGCCATATCTAGTTCAATTTTGCTGAGGAAAATGACATGAACAGTAGATCCTCTTCAGTCCAATACACTGTACTTGCTGGGAACAGATGCGAGAGCTATTTGCACTGTGTATGGCAATGGGAGCTCAATAGTTAATTTCCTTACTAGAAAACAACTCTTGTTTGTAGGACCAGAACCTGCATGTGATTCAACTCCATTTAGGACTGGGAAACAAACTCTAGCTTGCCTTACAAGAAACACACTCTGCTTTTGAGAAAAGAGCACTCTTCTACTCTACTGTGTTTCCTATCGGGCCAGAAAAGTGAGCTTGCTCAGAACTAAAGAACTGTGCTTCCTACACACACGGCCATACCTAGTTCAATTCAGCTTAGGAAACTAACAAGAACAGTAGATACTCTTCAGTCCAATACACTGTACTTGCTGGGAACAAACGCCAGTGCTATTTGCCATGTGTATTACAATGGGAGCGTAGTATTGACTCTTCTTACCAGAAAACAACTCTTGCTCGTAGGACCAGAAACTGCATGTGATTCCATTCCATGTAGGACTGTGAAACAAAAGCTAGCTCGCCTTACAAGAAAAACACTCTGCTTTTGAGAAAAAGCACTCTTCTACTCTACTGTGTTTCCTATAGGGACAGAACAGTGAGCTTGCTCAGAACAAAAGAACTGTGCTTCCTACACACACGGCCATATCTAGTTCCATTTTGCTTAGTAAACTGACAGGAACAGTAGATCCTCATCAGTCCAATACACTGTACATGCTAGGAACAGACGCCAGTGCTACTTGCACTGTGTATGGCAATAGGAGCACAATAGTGACTCTTCTTACCAGAAAACAACTCTTGCTCGTAGGACCAGAAACTGCATGTGATTCAACTCCATTTAGGACTGGGAAAGAAACGCTAGCTCGCCTTACAAAAACACACTCTGCTTTTGAGAAAAGAGCACTCTTCTATTCTACTGTGTTTTCTATAGCGCCAGAACAGTGAGCTTGCTCAGAACAAAAGAACTGTGCTTCCTACACACACAGGCCATATCTACTTCAAGTCTGCTTAGGAAACTCACAAGAACAGTTGCTCCTCTTCAGTCCAATACACTGTAAATGCTGGGAACAGATGCGAGTGCTATTTGTACTGTGTATGACAATGGGAGCGCAACAGTGACTCTTCTTATCAGAAAACAACTCTTGCTCGTAGGAACAGAAACTGTATGTGACTCAACTCCTTTTAGGACTTGGAAACAAACGCTAGCTCTCATTAGAAGAAACACACTCTGCTTTTCAGAAAAGAGCACTCTTCTATTCTACTGTGTTTCCTAAGGGTTCCAAACAGTGAGCTTGCTCAGAACAAAAGAACTGTGCATCATACAAACACGGGCCATATCTAGTTCAACTCTGCTTAGGATACTGACAAGAACAGTAGCTTCTCTTCAGTCGAATACACTGTACTTACTGGGAACAGAGGCGAGTGCTATTTGCACTGTGTATGGCAATGGGAGCGCAATAGTGACTTTCCTTACCAGAAAACAACTCTTGCTCGTAGTACCAAAAACTGCATGTGACTCAACTCCATTTAGGTTTGGGAAACAAACACTAGCTCGCCTTACAAGAAACACACTCTGGTTTTGAGAAAAGAGCACTCTTCTACTCTCCTGCATTTCCCATAGGGCCAGAAAAATGAGCTTGCTCAGAACAAAAGAACTGTGCTTTCTACACACACGGCCATATCTAGTTCAATTTTGCCTAGGAAACTGACAAGAACAGTAGATCCGCGTCAGTCCAATACACTGTACATGCTGGGAACAGACGCCAGTGCTATTTACACTGTGTATGTCAATGGGAGCGCAATAGTGACTCTTCTTACCAGAAAACAACTCTTGCTTATAGGACCAGAAACTCCATTTGATTCAACTCCATTTAGGACTGGGAAACAAACCCTAGCTCGCCTTACGAAAAAACACACTCTGCTTTTGAGAAAAGAGCACTCTTCTACTCTACTGTGTTTCCAATAATGCCAGAACACTTAGCTTGATCAGAACAAAAGAACTGTGCTTTCTACACACACGGCCATATCTATTTCAATTTTGCTTAGGAAACTGACAAGAACAGTAGATCCTCGTCAGTCCAATACACTGTACATGCTGAGAACAGACGCCAGTGATATTTGCCCTGTGTATGACAATGGGAGCACAATAGTGAGTCTTCTTATCAGAAAAAACTCTTGCTCGTAGGACCAGAAACTGCATGGGATTCAACTCCATTTCTGACTTGGAAACAAACAATAGCTCGCCTTAAAAGAAACACACTCTGCTTTTGAGAAAAGAGCACTCTTCTACTCTACTGTTTTTCCTATAGGGCCAGAACAGTGAGCTTGCTCCAAACAAAAGAACTGTGCTTCCTACACACACGGGCCATGTGTACTTTAACTCTGCTTAGGAAACTGACAAGAATAGTTGCTCGACTTCAGTCCAATACATTTTACATGCTGGGAACAGACGCCAGTGCTATTTGCCCTGAGTATGACAATGTGAGCGCAATAGTGACTCTTCTCACCAGAAAACAACTCTTGCTCGTGGTACCAGAAACTGCATGTGATTCAACTCCATTTACGACTGGGAAACAAACGCTAGCTCGCCTTACAAGAAACACACTCTGCTTTTGAGAAAAGAGCACTCTTCTACTCTACTGTGTTTCCTATGGGTTCCGAACAGTGGGCTTGCTCAGAACAAAAGAACTGTGCATCGTACAAACACGGGACATATCTAGTTCAACTCTGCTTAGGAAACTGTCAAGAACAGTAGCTCCTCTTCAGTCCAATACACTGTAATTGCTGGGAACAGAGGCGAGTGCTCTTTGTACTGTGTATAGCAAAGGGAGCGCAATAATGACTTTCCTTACCAGAAAACAACTCTTGCTCGTAGTACCAGAAACTGCATGTGATTCAACTCCATTTAGGACTGGGAAACAAACGCTAGCTCACCTTACAAGAAAAAGACTCTGCTTTTGAGAAAAGAGCACTCTTCTACTCTACTGTGTTTCCTATAGGGCCAGAACAGTGAGCTTGCTCCGAACAAAAGAACTGTGCTTCCTATACACACGGGCCATATCTACTTCAACTCTGCTTAGAAAACTGAAAAGAACAGTAGCTCCTCTTCAGTCCAATACACTGTACTTGCTGGGAACAAAGGCGAGTGCTATTTGCACTGTGTATGGCAATGGGAGCACAATAGTGACTCTTCTTAGCAGAAAACAACTCTTGCTCATAGGACCAGAAACTGCATGGGATTCAACTCCATTTAGGACTGGGAAACAAACGCTAGCTCGCCTTACAAGAAACACACTCTGCTTTTGAGTTAAGAGCCCTCTTGTATTCTACTATGTTTCCTAAAGGGCCAGAACAGTGTGCTTGCTCAGAACAAAAGAACTGTGCTTCCTACACACACGGGCCATATCTAGTTCAACTCTGCTTATGAAACTGACAAGAACAGTAGCTCCTCTTCAGTCCAATACACTGTACTTGCTGGGAACAGACGCGAGTGCTACTTGTACTGTGTATGGCAATGGGAGCGCAAGAGTGACTCTTCTTACCAGAAAACAAATCTTGCTCGTAGGACCAGAAACTGCATGTGATTCAACTCCATTTACGACTGGGAAACAAACGCTAGCTCGCCTTACAAGAAACACACTCTGCTTTTGAGAAAAGAGCACTCTTCTACTCTACTGTGTTTCCTATGGGTTCCGAACAGTGGGCTTGCTCAGAACAAAAGAACTGTGCATCGTACAAGCACGGGACATATCTAGTTCAACTCTGCTTAGGAAACTGTCAAGAACAGTAGCTCCTCTTCAGTCCAATACACTGTAATTGCTGGGAACAGAGGCGAGTGCTATTTGTACTGTGTATAGCAAAGGGAGCGCAATAATGACTTTACTTACCAGAAAACAACTCTTGCTCGTAGTACCAAAAACTGCATGTGACTCAACTCCATTTAGGACTGGGAAACAAAAGCTAGCTCGCCTTACAATAAACACACTCTGCTTTTGAGAAAAGAGCACTCTTCTACTCTACTGTGTTTCCTATAGGGCCAGAACAGTGAGCTTGCTCAGAACAAAAGAACTGTGCTTCCTACACACACGGGCCATATCTCGTTCAACTCAGGTTAGGAAACTGACAAGAACAGTAGAACCTCTTCAGTCCAATACACTGTACATGCTGGGAACAGACGCGAGTGCTATTTGCCCAGTGTATGACAATGGGAGCGCAGTAGTGACTCTTCTTAGCAGAAAACAACTCTTGCTTGTAGGACCAGAAACTGCATGTGATTCAACTCCATTTAGGACTGTGAAACAAAAGTTAGCTCGCCTTACAAGAAAAACACTCTGCTTTTGAGAAAAGAGCAGTCTTCTACTCTACTGTGTTTTCTATAGAGCCAGAACAGTGAGCTTGCTCAGAACAAAAGAACTGTGCTTCCTACACACATGAGCCATATCTAGTTCAACTCTGCTTAGGAAACTGACAAGAACAGTAGCTGCTCTTCAGTCCAATACACTGTACTTGCTGGGAACAGACGCGAGTGCTACTTGTACTGTGTATGGCAATGGGAGCGCAAGAGTGACTCTTCTTACCAGAAAACAAAACTTGCTCGTAGGACCAGAAACTGCATGTGATTCAACTCCATTTAGGACTGGGAAACAAACGCTAGCTCGCCTTACAAGAAACACACTCTGCTTTTGAGAAAAGAGCACTCTTCTACTCTACTGTGTTTCCTATGGGTTCCGAACAGTGGGCTTGCTCAGAACAAAAGAACTGTGCATCATACAAGCACGGGACATATCTAGTTCAACTCTGCTTAGGAAACTGTCAAGAACAGGAGCTCCTCTTCAGTCCAATACACTGTAATTGCTGGGAACAGAGGCGAGTGCTATTTGTACTGTGTATAGCAAAGGGAGCGCAATAATGACTTTACTTACCAGAAAACAACTCTTGTTCGTAGTACCAAAAACTGCATGTGACTCAACTCCATTTAGGACTGGGAAACAAACGCTAGCTCGCCTTACAATAAACACACTCTGCTTTTGAGAAAAGAGCACTCTTCTACTCTTCTGTGTTTCCTATAGGGCCAGAACAGTGAGCTTGCTCAGAACAAAAGAACTGTGCTTCCTACACACACGGGCCATATCTCATTCAACTCAGGTTAGGAAACTGACAAGAACAGTAGAACCTCTTCAGTCCAATACACTGTACATGCTGGGAACAGACGCGAGTGCTATTTGCCCAGTGTATGACAATGGGAGCGCAGTAGTGACTCTTCTTAGCAGAAAACAACTCTTGCTTGTAGGACCAGAAACTGCATGTGATTCAACTCCATTTAGGACTGTGAAACAAAAGTTAGCTCGCCTTACAAGAAAAACACTCTGCTTTTGAGAAAAGAGCAGTCTTCTACTCTACTGTGTTTTCTATAGAGCCAGAACAGTGAGCTTGCTCAGAACAAAAGAACTGTGCTTCCTACACACATGAGCCATATCTAGTTCAACTCTGCTTAGGAAACTGACAAGAACAGTAGCTGCTCTTCAGTCCAATACACTGTACTTGCTGGGAACAGACGCGAGTGCTACTTGTACTGTGTATGGCAATGGGAGCGCAAGAGTGACTCTTCTTACCAGAAAACAAATCTTGCTCGTAGGACCAGAAACTGCATGTGATTCAACTCCATTTACGACTGGGAAACAAACGCTAGCTCGCCTTACAAGAAACACACTCTGCTTTTGAGAAAAGAGCACTCTTCTACTCTACTGTGTTTCCTATGGGTTCCGAACAGTGGGCTTGCTCAGAACAAAAGAACTGTGCATCGTACAAGCACGGGACATATCTAGTTCAACTCTGCTTAGGAAACTGTCAAGAACAGTAGCTCCTCTTCAGTCCAATACACTGTAATTGCTGGGAACAGAGGCGAGTGCTATTTGTACTGTGTATAGCAAAGGGAGCGCAATAATGACTTTCCTTACCAGAAAACAACTCTTGCTCGTAGTACCAAAAACTGCATGTGACTCAACTCCATTTAGGACTGGGAAACAAACGCTAGCTCGCCTTACAAGAAACACATTCTGCTTTTGAGAAAAGAGCACTCTTCTACTCTACTGTGTTTCCTATAGGGCGATTATAGTGAGCTTGGTCAGAACAAAAGAACTGTGCTTTCTACACACACGGCCATATCTAGTTCAATTTTGCTGAGGAAAATGACAAGAACAGTAGATCCTCTTCAGTCCAATACACTGTACTTGCTGGGAACAGATGCGAGAGCTATTTGCGCTGTGTATGGCAATGGGAGCTCAATAGTTAATTTCCTTACTAGAAAACAACTCTTGTTTGTAGGACCAGAACCTGCATGTGATTCAACTCCATTTAGGACTGGGAAACAAACTCTAGCTTGCCTTACAAGAAACACACTCTGCTTTTGAGAAAAGAGCACTCTTCTACTCTACTGTGTTTCCTATCGGGCCAGAAAAGTGAGCTTGCTCAGAACTAAAGAACTGTGCTTCCTACACAAACGGCCATACCTAGTTCAATTCAGCTTAGGAAACTAACAAGAACAGTAGATACTCTTCAGTCCAATACACTGTACTTGCTGGGAACAAACGCCAGTGCTATTTGCCATGTGTATTACAATGGGAGCGTAGTATTGACTCTTCTTACCAGAAAACAACTCTTGCTCGTAGGACCAGAAACTGCATGTGATTCCATTCCATTTAGGACTGTGAAACAAAAGCTAGCTCGCCTTACAAGAAAAACACTCTGCTTTTGAGAAAAAGCACTCTTCTACTCTACTGTGTTTCCTATAGGGACAGAACAGTGAGCTTGCTCAGAACAAAAGAACTGTGCTTCCTACACACACGGCCATATCTAGTTCCATTTTGCTTAGTAAACTGACAGGAACAGTAGATCCTCATCAGTCCAATACACTGTACATGCTAGGAACAGACGCCAGTGCTACTTGCACTGTGTATGGCAATAGGAGCACAATAGTGACTCTTCTTACCAGAAAACAACTCTTGCTCGTAGGACCAGAAACTGCATGTGATTCAACTCCATTTAGGACTGGGAAAGAAACGCTAGCTCGCCTTACAAAAACACACTCTGCTTTTGAGAAAAGAGCACTCTTCTATTCTACTGTGTTTTCTATAGCGCCAGAACAGTGAGCTTGCTCAGAACAAAAGAACTGTGCTTCCTACACACACAGGCCATATCTACTTCAAGTCTGCTTAGGAAACTCACAAGAACAGTTGCTCCTCTTCAGTCCAATACACTGTAAATGCTGGGAACAGATGCGAGTGCTATTTGTACTGTGTATGACAATGGGAGCGCAACAGTGACTCTTCTTATCAGAAAACAACTCTTGCTCGTAGGAACAGAAACTGTATGTGACTCAACTCCTTTTAGGACTTGGAAACAAACGCTAGCTCTCATTAGAAGAAACACACTCTGCTTTTCAGAAAAGAGCACTCTTCTATTCTACTGTGTTTCCTAAGGGTTCCGAACAGTGAGCTTGCTCAGAACAAAAGAACTGTGCATCATACAAACACGGGCCATATCTAGTTCAACTCTGCTTAGGATACTGACAAGAACAGTAGCTTCTCTTCAGTCGAATACACTGTACTTACTGGGAACAGAGGCGAGTGCTATTTGCACTGTGTATGGCAATGGGAGCGCAATAGTGACTTTCCTTACCAGAAAACAACTCTTGCTCGTAGTACCAAAAACTGCATGTGACTCAACTCCATTTAGGTTTGGGAAACAAACACTAGCTCGCCTTACAAGAAACACACTCTGGTTTTGAGAAAAGAGCACTCTTCTACTCTCCTGCATTTCCCATAGGGCCAGAAAAATGAGCTTGCTCAGAACAAAAGAACTGTGCTTTCTACACACACGGCCATATCTAGTTCAATTTTGCCTAGGAAACTGACAAGAACAGTAGATCCGCGTCAGTCCAATACACTGTACATGCTGGGAACAGACGCCAGTGCTATTTACACTGTGTATGTCAATGGGAGCGCAATAGTGACTCTTCTTACCAGAAAACAACTCTTGCTTATAGGACCAGAAACTCCATTTGATTCAACTCCATTTAGGACTGGGAAACAAACCCTAGCTCGCCTTACGAAAAAACACACTCTGCTTTTGAGAAAAGAGCACTCTTCTACTCTACTGTGTTTCCAATAATGCCAGAACACTTAGCTTGATCAGAACAAAAGAACTGTGCTTTCTACACACACGGCCATATCTATTTCAATTTTGCTTAGGAAACTGACAAGAACAGTAGATCCTCGTCAGTCCAATACACTGTACATGCTGAGAACAGACGCCAGTGATATTTGCCCTGTGTATGACAATGGGAGCACAATAGTGAGTCTTCTTATCAGAAAAAACTCTTGCTCGTAGGACCAGAAACTGCATGGGATTCAACTCCATTTCTGACTTGGAAACAAACAATAGCTCGCCTTAAAAGAAACACACTCTGCTTTTGAGAAAAGAGCACTCTTCTACTCTACTGTTTTTCCTATAGGGCCAGAACAGTGAGCTTGCTCCAAACAAAAGAACTGTGCTTCCTACACACACGGGCCATGTGTACTTCAACTCTGCTTAGGAAACTGACAAGAATAGTTGCTCGACTTCAGTCCAATACATTTTACATGCTGGGAACAGACGCCAGTGCTATTTGCCCTGAGTATGACAATGTGAGCGCAATAGTGACTCTTCTCACCAGAAAACAACTCTTGCTCGTAGTACCAGAAACTGCATGTGATTCAACTCCATTTACGACTGGGAAACAAACGCTAGCTCGCCTTACAAGAAACACACTCTGCTTTTGAGAAAAGAGCACTCTTCTACTCTACTGTGTTTCCTATGGGTTCCGAACAGTGGGCTTGCTCAGAACAAAAGAACTGTGCATCGTACAAACACGGGACATATCTAGTTCAACTCTGCTTAGGAAACTGTCAAGAACAGTAGCTCCTCTTCAGTCCAATACACTGTAATTGCTGGGAACAGAGGCGAGTGCTCTTTGTACTGTGTATAGCAAAGGGAGCGCAATAATGACTTTCCTTACCAGAAAACAACTCTTGCTCGTAGTACCAGAAACTGCATGTGATTCAACTCCATTTAGGACTGGGAAACAAACGCTAGCTCACCTTACAAGAAAAAGACTCTGCTTTTGAGAAAAGAGCACTCTTCTACTCTACTGTGTTTCCTATAGGGCCAGAACAGTGAGCTTGCTCCGAACAAAAGAACTGTGCTTCCTATACACACGGGCCATATCTACTTCAACTCTGCTTAGAAAACTGAAAAGAACAGTAGCTCCTCTTCAGTCCAATACACTGTACTTGCTGGGAACAAAGGCGAGTGCTATTTGCACTGTGTATGGCAATGGGAGCACAATAGTGACTCTTCTTAGCAGAAAACAACTCTTGCTCATAGGACCAGAAACTGCATGGGATTCAACTCCATTTAGGACTGGGAAACAAACGCTAGCTCGCCTTACAAGAAACACACTCTGCTTTTGAGTTAAGAGCCCTCTTGTATTCTACTATGTTTCCTAAAGGGCCAGAACAGTGTGCTTGCTCAGAACAAAAGAACTGTGCTTCCTACACACACGGGCCATATCTAGTTCAACTCTGCTTATGAAACTGACAAGAACAGTAGCTCCTCTTCAGTCCAATACACTGTACTTGCTGGGAACAGACGCGAGTGCTACTTGTACTGTGTATGGCAATGGGAGCGCAAGAGTGACTCTTCTTACCAGAAAACAAATCTTGCTCGTAGGACCAGAAACTGCATGTGATTCAACTCCATTTACGACTGGGAAACAAACGCTAGCTCGCCTTACAAGAAACACACTCTGCTTTTGAGAAAAGAGCACTCTTCTACTCTACTGTGTTTCCTATGGGTTCCGAACAGTGGGCTTGCTCAGAACAAAAGAACTGTGCATCGTACAAGCACGGGACATATCTAGTTCAACTCTGCTTAGGAAACTGTCAAGAACAGTAGCTCCTCTTCAGTCCAATACACTGTAATTGCTGGGAACAGAGGCGAGTGCTATTTGTACTGTGTATAGCAAAGGGAGCGCAATAATGACTTTACTTACCAGAAAACAACTCTTGCTCGTAGTACCAAAAACTGCATGTGACTCAACTCCATTTAGGACTGGGAAACAAAAGCTAGCTCGCCTTACAATAAACACACTCTGCTTTTGAGAAAAGAGCACTCTTCTACTCTACTGTGTTTCCTATAGGGCCAGAACAGTGAGCTTGCTCAGAACAAAAGAACTGTGCTTCCTACACACACGGGCCATATCTCGTTCAACTCAGGTTAGGAAACTGACAAGAACAGTAGAACCTCTTCAGTCCAATACACTGTACATGCTGGGAACAGACGCGAGTGCTATTTGCCCAGTGTATGACAATGGGAGCGCAGTAGTGACTCTTCTTAGCAGAAAACAACTCTTGCTTGTAGGACCAGAAACTGCATGTGATTCAACTCCATTTAGGACTGTGAAACAAAAGTTAGCTCGCCTTACAAGAAAAACACTCTGCTTTTGAGAAAAGAGCAGTCTTCTACTCTACTGTGTTTTCTATAGAGCCAGAACAGTGAGCTTGCTCAGAACAAAAGAACTGTGCTTCCTACACACATGAGCCATATCTAGTTCAACTCTGCTTAGGAAACTGACAAGAACAGTAGCTGCTCTTCAGTCCAATACACTGTACTTGCTGGGAACAGACGCGAGTGCTACTTGTACTGTGTATGGCAATGGGAGCGCAAGAGTGACTCTTCTTACCAGAAAACAAAACTTGCTCGTAGGACCAGAAACTGCATGTGATTCAACTCCATTTACGACTGGGAAACAAACGCTAGCTCGCCTTACAAGAAACACACTCTGCTTTTGAGAAAAGAGCACTCTTCTACTCTACTGTGTTTCCTATGGGTTCCGAACAGTGGGCTTGCTCAGAACAAAAGAACTGTGCATCATACAAGCACGGGACATATCTAGTTCAACTCTGCTTAGGAAACTGTCAAGAACAGGAGCTCCTCTTCAGTCCAATACACTGTAATTGCTGGGAACAGAGGCGAGTGCTATTTGTACTGTGTATAGCAAAGGGAGCGCAATAATGACTTTACTTACCAGAAAACAACTCTTGTTCGTAGTACCAAAAACTGCATGTGACTCAACTCCATTTAGGACTGGGAAACAAACGCTAGCTCGCCTTACAATAAACACACTCTGCTTTTGAGAAAAGAGCACTCTTCTACTCTTCTGTGTTTCCTATAGGGCCAGAACAGTGAGCTTGCTCAGAACAAAAGAACTGTGCTTCCTACACACACGGGCCATATCTCGTTCAACTCAGGTTAGGAAACTGACAAGAACAGTAGAACCTCTTCAGTCCAATACACTGTACATGCTGGGAACAGACGCGAGTGCTATTTGCCCAGTGTATGACAATGGGAGCGCAGTAGTGACTCTTCTTAGCAGAAAACAACTCTTGCTTGTAGGACCAGAAACTGCATGTGATTCAACTCCATTTAGGACTGTGAAACAAAAGTTAGCTCGCCTTACAAGAAAAACACTCTGCTTTTGAGAAAAGAGCAGTCTTCTACTCTACTGTGTTTTCTATAGAGCCAGAACAGTGAGCTTGCTCAGAACAAAAGAACTGTGCTTCCTACACACATGAGCCATATCTAGTTCAACTCTGCTTAGGAAACTGACAAGAACAGTAGCTGCTCTTCAGTCCAATACACTGTACTTGCTGGGAACAGACGCGAGTGCTACTTGTACTGTGTATGGCAATGGGAGCGCAAGAGTGACTCTTCTTACCAGAAAACAAATCTTGCTCGTAGGACCAGAAACTGCATGTGATTCAACTCCATTTACGACTGGGAAACAAACGCTAGCTCGCCTTACAAGAAACACACTCTGCTTTTGAGAAAAGAGCACTCTTCTACTCTACTGTGTTTCCTATGGGTTCCGAACAGTGGGCTTGCTCAGAACAAAAGAACTGTGCATCATACAAGCACGGGACATATCTAGTTCAACTCTGCTTAGGAAACTGTCAAGAACAGGAGCTCCTCTTCAGTCCAATACACTGTAATTGCTGGGAACAGAGGCGAGTGCTATTTGTACTGTGTATAGCAAAGGGAGCGCAATAATGACTTTACTTACCAGAAAACAACTCTTGCTCGTAGTACCAAAAACTGCATGTGACTCAACTCCATTTAGGACTGGGAAACAAACGCTAGCTCGCCTTACAATAAACACACTCTGCTTTTGAGAAAAGAGCACTCTTCTACTCTACTGTGTTTCCTATAGGGCCAGAACAGTGAGCTTGCTCAGAACAAAAGAACTGTGCTTCCTACACACACGGGCCATATCTCGTTCAACTCAGGTTAGGAAACTGACAAGAACAGTAGAACCTCTTCAGTCCAATACACTGTACATGCTGGGAACAGACGCGAGTGCTATTTGCCCAGTGTATGACAATGGGAGCGCAGTAGTGACTCTTCTTAGCAGAAAACAACTCTTGCTTGTAGGACCAGAAACTGCATGTGATTCAACTCCATTTAGGACTGTGAAACAAAAGTTAGCTCGCCTTACAAGAAAAACACTCTGCTTTTGAGAAAAGAGCAGTCTTCTACTCTACTGTGTTTTCTATAGAGCCAGAACAGTGAGCTTGCTCAGAACAAAAGAACTGTGCTTCCTACACACATGAGCCATATCTAGTTCAACTCTTTTTAGGAAACTGACAAGAACAGTAGCTGCTCTTCAGTCCAATACACTGTACTTGCTGGGAACAGACGCGAGTGCTACTTGTACTGTGTATGGCAATGGGAGCGCAAGAGTGACTCTTCTTACCAGAAAACAAATCTTGCTCGTAGGACCAGAAACTGCATGTGATTCAACTCCATTTACGACTGGGAAACAAACGCTAGCTCGCCTTACAAGAAACACACTCTGCTTTTGAGAAAAGAGCACTCTTCTACTCTACTGTGTTTCCTATGGGTTTCGAACAGTGGGCTTGCTCAGAACAAAAGAACTGTGCATCGTACAAACACGGGACATATCTAGTTCAACTCTGCTTAGGAAACTGTCAAGAACAGTAGCTCCTCTTCAGTCCAATACACTGTAATTGCTGGGAACAGAGGCGAGTGCTATTTGTACTGTGTATAGCAAAGGGAGCGCAATAATGACTTTCCTTACCAGAAAACAACTCTTGCTCGTAGTACCAAAAACTGCATGTGACTCAACTCCATTTAGGACTGGGAAACAAACACTAGCTCGCCTTACAATAAACACACTCTGCTTTTGAGAAAAGAGCACTCTTCTACTCTACTGTGTTTCCTATAGGGCCAGAACAGTGAGCTTGCTCAGAACAAAAGAACTGTGCTTCCTACACACACGGCCATATCTAGTTCCATTTTGCTTAGTAAACTGACAGGAACAGTAGATCCCCGTCAGTCCAATACCCTGTACATGCTGGGAAGAGACTCCAGTGCTACTTGCACTGTGTATGGCAATTGGAGCACAATAGTGACTCTTCTTACCAGAAAACAACTCTTGCTCGTAGGACCAGAAACTGCATGTGATTCAACTCCATTTAGAACTGGGATACAAATGCTAGCTCGCCTTACAAGAAACACATTCTGCTTTTGAGAAAAGAGCACTCTTCTACTCTACTTTGTTTCCTATAGGGCCAGAACAGTGAGCTTGCTCTGAACAAAAGAACTGTGCTTCCTACACACACGGGCCATATGCACTTCAACTCTGCTTAGGAAACTGACAAGAAAAGTTGCTCCTCTTCAGTCCAATACATTGTACATGCTGGGAACAGACGCCAGTGCTATTTGCCCTGAGTATGACAAAGGGAGCGCAATAGTGACTCTTCTTACCAGAAAACAACTCTTGCTGGTAGTACAAGAAACTGCATGTGATTCAACTCCATTTAGGACTGGGAAACAAACGCTAGCTCGCCTTAAAAGAAAAAGACTCTGCTCTTGAGAAAAGAGCACTCTTCTACTCTACTGTTTTTCCTTTGGTGTCTGAACAGTGAGCTTCCTCAGGACAAAAGACCTGTGCTTCCTACACACACGGGCCATATCTAGTTCAACTCTGCTTAGAAAACTGACAAGAACAGTAGCTTCTCTTCAGTCCAATACACTGTACTTGCTGGGAACAGACGCGAGTGCTATTTGCACTGTGTATGGCAATGGGAGCACAATAGTGACTCTTCTTACCAGAAAACAACTCTTGCTCGTAGTACCAGAAACTGCATGTGATTCAACTCCATTTAGGACTGGGAAACAAACGCTAGCTCGCCTTACAAGAAAAAAGTCTGCTTTTGAGAAAAGAGCACTCTTCTCTACTGTTTTTCCTTTGGTGTCCGAACAGTGATCTTCCTCAGGACAAAAGAACTGTGATTCCTACACACACGGGCCATATCTAGTTCAACTCTGCTTAGAAAACTGAAAAGAACTGTAACTCTTCTTCAGTCCAATACACTGTACTTGCTGGGAACAGAGGCGAGTGCTATTTGCACTGTGTATGGCAATGGGAGCACAATAGTGACTCTTCTTAGCAGAAAACAACTCTTGCTCATAGGACCAGAAACTGCATGGGATTCAACTCCATTTAGGACAGGGAAACAAACGCTAGCTTGCCTTACAAGAAACACACTCTGCTTTTGAGTTAAGAGCCCTCTTGTTCTCTACTGTGTTTCCTACAGGGCCAGAACAGTGTGCTTGCTCAGAACAAAAGAACTGTGCTTCACACACACGGGCCATATCTAGTTCATCTCTGCTTATGAAACTGACAAGAACAGTAGCTCCTCTTCAGTCCAATACTCTGTACTTGCTGGAAACAGACACGAGTGCTACTTGTACTATGTATGGCAATGGGAGCGCAATAGTGACTCTTCTTACCAGAAAACAAATCTTGCTCGTAGGACCAGAAACTGCATGGGATTCAACTCCATTTAGGACTGTTAAACAAAAGCAAGCTCGCCTTACAAGAAAAACACTCTGCTTTTGAGAAAAGAGCACTGTTCTACTCTCCTATTTTTCCTATGGCATCCGAACAGTGAGCTTGTTCAGAACAAAAGAACTGTGCTTCCTACACACACAGCCATATCTAGTTCAATTTTGCTTAGGAAAGTGACAGGAACAGTACAACCTTGTCAGTCCAATACACTGTATATGCTGGGAACAGACGCCAGAGCTATTTGCCCTGTGTATGACAACGGGAGCGCAGTAGTGACTCTTCTTACCAGAAAACACCTCTTACTCGTAGGACCAGAAACTGCATGTGATTCAACTCCTTTTAGGACTCCGAAACAAACGCTAGCTCGCCTTACAAAAAACACACTCTGCTTTTGAGAAAAGAGCACTCTTCTAATCTACTGTGTTTCCTATGGGATCCGAACAGTGAGCTTGCTCAGAACAAAAGAACTGTGCTTTCTACACACGGCCATATCAAGTTCAATTTTGCTTAGTAAACTGACAGGAACAGTAGATCCTCATCAGTCCAATACACTGTACATGATGGGAACAGAGGCCAGTGCTACTTGCACTGTGTATGGCAATGGGAGCGCAATAGTAACTCTTCTTACCAGAAAACAAATCTTGCTCGTAGGACCAGAAACTGCATGTGATTCAACTCCATTTAGGACTGGGCAACAAACGCTACCTCGCCTTACAAGAAACACACTCTGCTTTTGAGAAAAGAGCACTCTTCTACTCTACTGTGTTTTCTATGGCGCCAGAACAGTGAGCTTGCTCAGAACAAAAGAACTGTGCTTCCTACACACACGGGCCATATCTAGTTCAACACTGCTTAGGAAACTGACAAGAACAGTTGCTCTTCTTCAGTCCAATACACTGTAAATGCTGGGAACAGACGTGAGTGCTATTTGCACTGTGTATGACAATGGGAGCGCAACAGTGACTCTTCTTATTAGAAATAACTCTTGCTCTTAGAAACAGAAACTGTATGTGACTCAACTCCATTTAGGACTGGGAAACAAACGCTAGCTCACCTTACAAGAAACACACTCTGCTTTTGAGAAAAGAGCACTCATCTACTCTTCTGTGTTTCCTGTGGGTTCCGAACAGTGAGCTTGCTCAGAATAAAAGAACTGTGCATCTTACAATCACGTGCCATATCTAGTTCAACTCTGCTCAGGTAACTGACAAGAACAGTAGCTCCTCTTCAGTCCAATACACTGTACTTGCTGGGAACAGACACTAGAGCTATTTGTACTGTGTATGTCAAGGGGAGCACAGTAGTGACTTAGCTTAACAGAAAACAACTCTTGCTCATGGGACCAAAAACTGTATGTGATTCAACTCCATTTAGGACTGGGAAACAAACGCTAGCTCGCCTTACAAGAAACACACTCTGCCTTTGAGAAAAGAGCACTCTTCTACTCTACTGTGTTTCCTATAGGGCGATTATAGTGAGCTTGGTCAGAACAAAAGAACTGTGCTTTCTACACACACGGCCATATCTAGTTCAATTTTGCTGAGGAAAATGACAAGAACAGTAGATCCTCTTCAGTCCAATACACTGTACTTGCTGGGAACAGATGCGAGAGCTATTTGCACTGTGTATGGCAATGGGAGCTCAATAGTTAATTTCCTTACTAGAAAACAACTCTTGTTTGTAGGACCAGAACCTGCATGTGATTCAACTCCATTTAGGACTGGGAAACAAACTCTAGCTTGCCTTACAAGAAACACACTCTGCTTTTGAGAAAAGAGCACTCTTCTACTCTACTGTGTTTCCTATCGGGCCAGAAAAGTGAGCTTGCTCAGAACTAAAGAACTGTGCTTCCTACACACACGGCCATACCTAGTTCAATTCAGCTTAGGAAACTAACAAGAACAGTAGATACTCTTCAGTCCAATACACTGTACTTGCTGGGAACAAACGCCAGTGCTATTTGCCATGTGTATTACAATGGGAGCGTAGTATTGACTCTTCTTACCAGAAAACAACTCTTGCTCGTAGGACCAGAAACTGCATGTGATTCCATTCCATTTAGGACTGTGAAACAAAAGCTAGCTCGCCTTACAAGAAAAACACTCTGCTTTTGAGAAAAAGCACTCTTCTACTCTACTGTGTTTCCTATAGGGACAGAACAGTGAGCTTGCTCAGAACAAAAGAACTGTGCTTCCTACACACACGGCCATATCTAGTTCCATTTTGCTTAGTAAACTGACAGGAACAGTAGATCCTCATCAGTCCAATACACTGTACATGCTAGGAACAGACGCCAGTGCTACTTGCACTGTGTATGGCAATAGGAGCACAATAGTGACTCTTCTTACCAGAAAACAACTCTTGCTCGTAGGACCAGAAACTGCATGTGATTCAACTCCATTTAGGACTGGGAAAGAAACGCTAGCTCGCCTTACAAAAACACACTCTGCTTTTGAGAAAAGAGCACTCTTCTATTCTACTGTGTTTTCTATAGCGCCAGAACAGTGAGCTTGCTCAGAACAAAAGAACTGTGCTTCCTACACACACAGGCCATATCTACTTCAAGTCTGCTTAGGAAACTCACAAGAACAGTTGCTCCTCTTCAGTCCAATACACTGTAAATGCTGGGAACAGATGCGAGTGCTATTTGTACTGTGTATGACAATGGGAGCGCAACAGTGACTCTTCTTATCAGAAAACAACTCTTGCTCGTAGGAACAGAAACTGTATGTGACTCAACTCCTTTTAGGACTTGGAAACAAACGCTAGCTCTCATTAGAAGAAACACACTCTGCTTTTCAGAAAAGAGCACTCTTCTATTCTACTGTGTTTCCTAAGGGTTCCAAACAGTGAGCTTGCTCAGAACAAAAGAACTGTGCATCATACAAACACGGGCCATATCTAGTTCAACTCTGCTTAGGATACTGACAAGAACAGTAGCTTCTCTTCAGTCGAATACACTGTACTTACTGGGAACAGAGGCGAGTGCTATTTGCACTGTGTATGGCAATGGGAGCGCAATAGTGACTTTCCTTACCAGAAAACAACTCTTGCTCGTAGTACCAAAAACTGCATGTGACTCAACTCCATTTAGGTTTGGGAAACAAACACTAGCTCGCCTTACAAGAAACACACTCTGGTTTTGAGAAAAGAGCACTCTTCTACTCTCCTGCATTTCCCATAGGGCCAGAAAAATGAGCTTGCTCAGAACAAAAGAACTGTGCTTTCTACACACACGGCCATATCTAGTTCAATTTTGCCTAGGAAACTGACAAGAACAGTAGATCCGCGTCAGTCCAATACACTGTACATGCTGGGAACAGACGCCAGTGCTATTTACACTGTGTATGTCAATGGGAGCGCAATAGTGACTCTTCTTACCAGAAAACAACTCTTGCTTATAGGACCAGAAACTCCATTTGATTCAACTCCATTTAGGACTGGGAAACAAACCCTAGCTCGCCTTACGAAAAAACACACTCTGCTTTTGAGAAAAGAGCACTCTTCTACTCTACTGTGTTTCCAATAATGCCAGAACACTTAGCTTGATCAGAACAAAAGAACTGTGCTTTCTACACACACGGCCATATCTATTTCAATTTTGCTTAGGAAACTGACAAGAACAGTAGATCCTCGTCAGTCCAATACACTGTACATGCTGAGAACAGACGCCAGTGATATTTGCCCTGTGTATGACAATGGGAGCACAATAGTGAGTCTTCTTATCAGAAAAAACTCTTGCTCGTAGGACCAGAAACTGCATGGGATTCAACTCCATTTCTGACTTGGAAACAAACAATAGCTCGCCTTAAAAGAAACACACTCTGCTTTTGAGAAAAGAGCACTCTTCTACTCTACTGTTTTTCCTATAGGGCCAGAACAGTGAGCTTGCTCCAAACAAAAGAACTGTGCTTCCTACACACACGGGCCATGTGTACTTCAACTCTGCTTAGGAAACTGACAAGAATAGTTGCTCGACTTCAGTCCAATACATTTTACATGCTGGGAACAGACGCCAGTGCTATTTGCCCTGAGTATGACAATGTGAGCGCAATAGTGACTCTTCTCACCAGAAAACAACTCTTGCTCGTAGTACCAGAAACTGCATGTGATTCAACTCCATTTACGACTGGGAAACAAACGCTAGCTCGCCTTACAAGAAACACACTCTGCTTTTGAGAAAAGAGCACTCTTCTACTCTACTGTGTTTCCTATGGGTTCCGAACAGTGGGCTTGCTCAGAACAAAAGAACTGTGCATCGTACAAACACGGGACATATCTAGTTCAACTCTGCTTAGGAAACTGTCAAGAACAGTAGCTCCTCTTCAGTCCAATACACTGTAATTGCTGGGAACAGAGGCGAGTGCTCTTTGTACTGTGTATAGCAAAGGGAGCGCAATAATGACTTTCCTTACCAGAAAACAACTCCTGCTCGTAGTACCAGAAACTGCATGTGATTCAACTCCATTTAGGACTGGGAAACAAACGCTAGCTCACCTTACAAGAAAAAGACTCTGCTTTTGAGAAAAGAGCACTCTTCTACTCTACTGTGTTTCCTATAGGGCCAGAACAGTGAGCTTGCTCCGAACAAAAGAACTGTGCTTCCTATACACACGGGCCATATCTACTTCAACTCTGCTTAGAAAACTGAAAAGAACAGTAGCTCCTCTTCAGTCCAATACACTGTACTTGCTGGGAACAAAGGCGAGTGCTATTTGCACTGTGTATGGCAATGGGAGCACAATAGTGACTCTTCTTAGCAGAAAACAACTCTTGCTCATAGGACCAGAAACTGCATGGGATTCAACTCCATTTAGGACTGGGAAACAAACGCTAGCTCGCCTTACAAGAAACACACTCTGCTTTTGAGTTAAGAGCCCTCTTGTATTCTACTATGTTTCCTAAAGGGCCAGAACAGTGTGCTTGCTCAGAACAAAAGAACTGTGCTTCCTACACACACGGGCCATATCTAGTTCAACTCTGCTTATGAAACTGACAAGAACAGTAGCTCCTCTTCAGTCCAATACACTGTACTTGCTGGGAACAGACGCGAGTGCTACTTGTACTGTGTATGGCAATGGGAGCGCAAGAGTGACTCTTCTTACCAGAAAACAAATCTTGCTCGTAGGACCAGAAACTGCATGTGATTCAACTCCATTTACGACTGGGAAACAAACGCTAGCTCGCCTTACAAGAAACACACTCTGCTTTTGAGAAAAGAGCACTCTTCTACTCTACTGTGTTTCCTATGGGTTCCGAACAGTGGGCTTGCTCAGAACAAAAG
Source organism: Peromyscus eremicus (assembly GCF_949786415.1). NCBI lineage: Eukaryota > Metazoa > Chordata > Mammalia > Rodentia > Cricetidae > Peromyscus > Peromyscus eremicus. The sequence continues at coordinate 14,130 of NW_026737209.1, read as the reverse complement.
AACTGTGCATCGTACAAGCACGGGACATATCTAGTTCAACTCTGCTTAGGAAACTGTCAAGAACAGTAGCTCCTCTTCAGTCCAATACACTGTAATTGCTGGGAACAGAGGCGAGTGCTATTTGTACTGTGTATAGCAAAGGGAGCGCAATAATGACTTTACTTACCAGAAAACAACTCTTGCTCGTAGTACCAAAAACTGCATGTGACTCAACTCCATTTAGGACTGGGAAACAAAAGCTAGCTCGCCTTACAATAAACACACTCTGCTTTTGAGAAAAGAGCACTCTTCTACTCTACTGTGTTTCCTATAGGGCCAGAACAGTGAGCTTGCTCAGAACAAAAGAACTGTGCTTCCTACACACACGGGCCATATCTCGTTCAACTCAGGTTAGGAAACTGACAAGAACAGTAGAACCTCTTCAGTCCAATACACTGTACATGCTGGGAACAGACGCGAGTGCTATTTGCCCAGTGTATGACAATGGGAGCGCAGTAGTGACTCTTCTTAGCAGAAAACAACTCTTGCTTGTAGGACCAGAAACTGCATGTGATTCAACTCCATTTAGGACTGTGAAACAAAAGTTAGCTCGCCTTACAAGAAAAACACTCTGCTTTTGAGAAAAGAGCAGTCTTCTACTCTACTGTGTTTTCTATAGAGCCAGAACAGTGAGCTTGCTCAGAACAAAAGAACTGTGCTTCCTACACACATGAGCCATATCTAGTTCAACTCTTTTTAGGAAACTGACAAGAACAGTAGCTGCTCTTCAGTCCAATACACTGTACTTGCTGGGAACAGACGCGAGTGCTACTTGTACTGTGTATGGCAATGGGAGCGCAAGAGTGACTCTTCTTACCAGAAAACAAATCTTGCTCGTAGGACCAGAAACTGCATGTGATTCAACTCCATTTACGACTGGGAAACAAACGCTAGCTCGCCTTACAAGAAACACACTCTGCTTTTGAGAAAAGAGCACTCTTCTACTCTACTGTGTTTCCTATGGGTTCCGAACAGTGGGCTTGCTCAGAACAAAAGAACTGTGCATCATACAAGCACGGGACATATCTAGTTCAACTCTGCTTAGGAAACTGTCAAGAACAGGAGCTCCTCTTCAGTCCAATACACTGTAATTGCTGGGAACAGAGGCGAGTGCTATTTGTACTGTGTATAGCAAAGGGAGCGCAATAATGACTTTACTTACCAGAAAACAACTCTTGTTCGTAGTACCAAAAACTGCATGTGACTCAACTCCATTTAGGACTGGGAAACAAACGCTAGCTCGCCTTACAATAAACACACTCTGCTTTTGAGAAAAGAGCACTCTTCTACTCTTCTGTGTTTCCTATAGGGCCAGAACAGTGAGCTTGCTCAGAACAAAAGAACTGTGCTTCCTACACACACGGGCCATATCTCGTTCAACTCAGGTTAGGAAACTGACAAGAACAGTAGAACCTCTTCAGTCCAATACACTGTACATGCTGGGAACAGACGCGAGTGCTATTTGCCCAGTGTATGACAATGGGAGCGCAGTAGTGACTCTTCTTAGCAGAAAACAACTCTTGCTTGTAGGACCAGAAACTGCATGTGATTCAACTCCATTTAGGACTGTGAAACAAAAGTTAGCTCGCCTTACAAGAAAAACACTCTGCTTTTGAGAAAAGAGCAGTCTTCTACTCTACTGTGTTTTCTATAGAGCCAGAACAGTGAGCTTGCTCAGAACAAAAGAACTGTGCTTCCTACACACATGAGCCATATCTAGTTCAACTCTTTTTAGGAAACTGACAAGAACAGTAGCTGCTCTTCAGTCCAATACACTGTACTTGCTGGGAACAGACGCGAGTGCTACTTGTACTGTGTATGGCAATGGGAGCGCAAGAGTGACTCTTCTTACCAGAAAACAAATCTTGCTCGTAGGACCAGAAACTGCATGTGATTCAACTCCATTTACGACTGGGAAACAAACGCTAGCTCGCCTTACAAGAAACACACTCTGCTTTTGAGAAAAGAGCACTCTTCTACTCTACTGTGTTTCCTATGGGTTCCGAACAGTGGGCTTGCTCAGAACAAAAGAACTGTGCATCATACAAGCACGGGACATATCTAGTTCAACTCTGCTTAGGAAACTGTCAAGAACAGGAGCTCCTCTTCAGTCCAATACACTGTAATTGCTGGGAACAGAGGCGAGTGCTATTTGTACTGTGTATAGCAAAGGGAGCGCAATAATGACTTTACTTACCAGAAAACAACTCTTGCTCGTAGTACCAAAAACTGCATGTGACTCAACTCCATTTAGGACTGGGAAACAAACGCTAGCTCGCCTTACAATAAACACACTCTGCTTTTGAGAAAAGAGCACTCTTCTACTCTACTGTGTTTCCTATAGGGCCAGAACAGTGAGCTTGCTCAGAACAAAAGAACTGTGCTTCCTACACACACGGGCCATATCTCGTTCAACTCAGGTTAGGAAACTGACAAGAACAGTAGAACCTCTTCAGTCCAATACACTGTACATGCTGGGAACAGACGCGAGTGCTATTTGCCCAGTGTATGACAATGGGAGCGCAGTAGTGACTCTTCTTAGCAGAAAACAACTCTTGCTTGTAGGACCAGAAACTGCATGTGATTCAACTCCATTTAGGACTGTGAAACAAAAGTTAGCTCGCCTTACAAGAAAAACACTCTGCTTTTGAGAAAAGAGCAGTCTTCTACTCTACTGTGTTTTCTATAGAGCCAGAACAGTGAGCTTGCTCAGAACAAAAGAACTGTGCTTCCTACACACATGAGCCATATCTAGTTCAACTCTTTTTAGGAAACTGACAAGAACAGTAGCTGCTCTTCAGTCCAATACACTGTACTTGCTGGGAACAGACGCGAGTGCTACTTGTACTGTGTATGGCAATGGGAGCGCAAGAGTGACTCTTCTTACCAGAAAACAAATCTTGCTCGTAGGACCAGAAACTGCATGTGATTCAACTCCATTTACGACTGGGAAACAAACGCTAGCTCGCCTTACAAGAAACACACTCTGCTTTTGAGAAAAGAGCACTCTTCTACTCTACTGTGTTTCCTATGGGTTTCGAACAGTGGGCTTGCTCAGAACAAAAGAACTGTGCATCGTACAAACACGGGACATATCTAGTTCAACTCTGCTTAGGAAACTGTCAAGAACAGTAGCTCCTCTTCAGTCCAATACACTGTAATTGCTGGGAACAGAGGCGAGTGCTATTTGTACTGTGTATAGCAAAGGGAGCGCAATAATGACTTTCCTTACCAGAAAACAACTCTTGCTCGTAGTACCAAAAACTGCATGTGACTCAACTCCATTTAGGACTGGGAAACAAACACTAGCTCGCCTTACAATAAACACACTCTGCTTTTGAGAAAAGAGCACTCTTCTACTCTACTGTGTTTCCTATAGGGCCAGAACAGTGAGCTTGCTCAGAACAAAAGAACTGTGCTTCCTACACACACGGCCATATCTAGTTCCATTTTGCTTAGTAAACTGACAGGAACAGTAGATCCCCGTCAGTCCAATACCCTGTACATGCTGGGAAGAGACTCCAGTGCTACTTGCACTGTGTATGGCAATTGGAGCACAATAGTGACTCTTCTTACCAGAAAACAACTCTTGCTCGTAGGACCAGAAACTGCATGTGATTCAACTCCATTTAGAACTGGGATACAAATGCTAGCTCGCCTTACAAGAAACACATTCTGCTTTTGAGAAAAGAGCACTCTTCTACTCTACTTTGTTTCCTATAGGGCCAGAACAGTGAGCTTGCTCTGAACAAAAGAACTGTGCTTCCTACACACACGGGCCATATGCACTTCAACTCTGCTTAGGAAACTGACAAGAAAAGTTGCTCCTCTTCAGTCCAATACATTGTACATGCTGGGAACAGACGCCAGTGCTATTTGCCCTGAGTATGACAAAGGGAGCGCAATAGTGACTCTTCTTACCAGAAAACAACTCTTGCTCGTAGTACAAGAAACTGCATGTGATTCAACTCCATTTAGGACTGGGAAACAAACGCTAGCTCGCCTTAAAAGAAAAAGACTCTGCTCTTGAGAAAAGAGCACTCTTCTACTCTACTGTTTTTCCTTTGGTGTCTGAACAGTGAGCTTCCTCAGGACAAAAGACCTGTGCTTCCTACACACACGGGCCATATCTAGTTCAACTCTGCTTAGAAAACTGACAAGAACAGTAGCTTCTCTTCAGTCCAATACACTGTACTTGCTGGGAACAGACGCGAGTGCTATTTGCACTGTGTATGGCAATGGGAGCACAATAGTGACTCTTTTTAGCAGAAAACAACTCTTGCTCGTAGGACCAGAAACTGCATGGCATTCAACTCCATTTAGGACTGGGAAACAAACGCTAGCTCGCCTTACAAGAAACACACTCTGCTTTTGAGTTAAGAGCACTCTTGTACTCTACTGTGTTTCCTTCAGGGCCAGAACAGTGTGCTTGCTCAGAACAAAAGAACTGTGCTTTCTACACACACGGCCATATCTAGTTCAATTTTGCCTAGGAAACTGAAAAGAACAGTAGATCCGCGTCAGTCCAGTACACTGTACATGCTGGGAACAGACGCCAGTGCTATTTGCCCTGTGTATGACAATGGGAGCGCAATATTGACTCTTCTTACCAGAAAGCAACTCTTGCTTATAGGACCAGAAACTCCATTTGATTCAACTCCATTTAGGACTGGGAAACAAACGCTAGCTCGCCTTAAAAGAAAAAGACTCTGCTCTTGAGAAAAGAGCACTCTTCTACTCTACTGTTTTTCCTTTGGTGTCTGAACAGTGAGCTTCCTCAGGACAAAAGACCTGTGCTTCCTACACACACGGGCCATATCTAGTTCAACTCTGCTTAGAAAACTGACAAGAACAGTAGCTTCTCTTCAGTCCAATACACTGTACTTGCTGGGAACAGACGCGAGTGCTATTTGCACTGTGTATGGCAATGGGAGCACAATAGTGACTCTTTTTAGCAGAAAACAACTCTTGCTCGTAGGACCAGAAACTGCATGGCATTCAACTCCATTTAGGACTGGGAAACAAACGCTAGCTCGCCTTACAAGAAACACACTCTGCTTTTGAGTTAAGAGCACTCTTGTACTCTACTGTGTTTCCTTCAGGGCCAGAACAGTGTGCTTGCTCAGAACAAAAGAACTGTGCTTTCTACACACACGGCCATATCTAGTTCAATTTTGCCTAGGAAACTGAAAAGAACAGTAGATCCGCGTCAGTCCAGTACACTGTACATGCTGGGAACAGACGCCAGTGCTATTTGCCCTGTGTATGACAATGGGAGCGCAATATTGACTCTTCTTACCAGAAAGCAACTCTTGCTTATAGGACCAGAAACTCCATTTGATTCAACTCCATTTAGGACTGGGAAACAAACGCTAGCTCGCCTTACAAAAAACACACTCTTCTTTTGAGAAAAGAGCACTCTTCTACACGACTGTGTTTCCTATAGAGTCAGAACAGTGAGCTTGCTCAGAACAAAAGAACTGTGCTTTCTACACATTCGGGCCATATCTAGTTCAACTCTGCTTAGGAATCTGACAAGAACAGTAGATCCCCTTCAGTCCAATACAATGTACATGCTCGGAACAGACGCCAGTGCTATTTGCCCTGTGTATGACAATGGGAGCACAATAGTGACTCTTCTTATCAGAAAACAACTCTTGCTCGTAGGACCAGAAACTGCATGGGATTCAACTCCATTTCTGACTGGGAAACAAACGCTAGCTCGCCTTAAAAGAAACACACTCTGCTTTTGAGAAAAGAGCACTCTTCTACTCTACTGTGTTTCCTATAGGGCCAGAACAGTGAGCTTGCTCCAAACAAAAGAACTGTGCTTCCTACACACACGGGCCATATGTACTTCAACTCTGCTTAGGAAACTGACAAGAATAGTTGCTCGACTTCAGTCCAATACATTGTACATGCTGGGAACAGACGCCAGTGCTATTTGCCCTGAGTATGACAATGGGAGCACAATAGTGACTCTTCTTACCAGAAAACAACTCTTGCTCGTAGTACCAGAAACTGCATGTGATTCAACTCCATTTAGGACTGGGAAACAAACGCTAGCTCGCCTTACAAGAAAAAGAGTCTGCTTTTGAGAAAAGAGCACTCTTCTCTACTGTTTTTCCTTTGGTGTCCGAACAGTGAGCTTCCTCAGGACAAAAGAACTGTGATTCCTACACACATGGGCCATATCTAGTTCAACTCTGCTTAGAAAACTGAAAAGAACAGTAGCTCCTCTTCAGTCCAATACACTGTACTTGCTGGGAACAGAGGCGAGTGCTATTTGCACTGTGTATGGCAAAGGGAGCACAATAGTGACTCTTCTTAGCAGAAAACAACTCTTGCTCGTAGGACCAGAAACTGCATGGGATTCAACTCCATTTAGGACTGGGAAACAAACGCTAGCTCGCCTTACAAGAAACACACTCTGCTTTTGAGTTAAGAGCCCTCTTGTACTCTACTGTGTTTCCTACAGGGCCAGAACAGTGTGCTTGCTCAGAACAAAAGAACTGTGCTTCCTACACACACGGGCCATATCTAGTTCAACTCTGCTTATGAAACTGACAAGAACAGTAGCTCCTCTTCAGTCCAATACACTGTACTTGCTGGGAACAGACACGAGTGCTACTTGTACTATGTATGGCAATGGGAGCGCAATAGTGACTCTTCCTACCAGAAAACAAATCTTGCTCGTAGGACCAGAAACTGCATGTGATTCAACTCCATTTAGGACTGTTCAACAAAAGCAAGCTCGCCTTACAAGAAAAACACTCTGCTTTTGAGAAAAGAGCACTGTTCTACTCTCCTATTTTTCCTATGGGATCCGAACAGTGAGCTTGCTCAGAACAAAAGAACTGTGCTTCCTACACACACAGCCATATCTAGTTCAATTTTGCTTAGGATAGTGACAGGAACAGTAGAACCTCGTCAGTCCAATACACTGTACATGCTGGGAACAGACGCCAGTGCTATTTGCCCTGTGTATGACAATTGGAGCGCAGTAGTGACTCTTCTTACCAGAAAACACCTCTTACTCATAGGACCAGAAACTGCATGTGATTCAACTCCTTTTAGGACTCCGAAACAAACGCTAGCTCGCCCTACAAGAAACACACTCTGCTTTTGAGAAAAGAGCACTCTTCTAATCTACTGTGTTTCCTATGGGATCCGAAAAGTGAGCTTGCTCAGAACAAAAGAACTGTGCTTTCTACACACACGGCCATATCTAGTTCAATTTTGCTTAGTAAAATGACAGGAACAGTAGATCCTCGTCAGTCCAATACACTGTACATGCTGGGAACAGAGGCCAGTGCTACTTGCACTGTGCATGGCAATGGGAGCGCAATAGTGACTCTTCTTACCAGAAAAACAACTCTTGCTCGTAGGACCAGAAACTGCATGTGATTCAACTCCATTTAGGACTGGGAAACAAACGCTACCTCGCCTTACAAGAAACACACTCTGCTTTTCAGAAAAGAGCACTCTTCTACTCTACTGTGTTTTCTATGGCGCCAGAACAGTGAGCTTGCTCAGAACAAAAGAACTGTGCTTCCTACACACACGGGCCATATCTAGTTCAACACTGCATAGGAAACTGACAAGAACCGTTGCTCCTCTTCAGTCCAATACACTGTAAATGCTGGGAACAGACGTGAGTGCTATTTGCACTGTGTATGACAATGGGAGCGCAACAGTGACTCTTCTTATTAGAAAACAACTCTTGCTCATAGGAACAGAAACTGTATGTGACTCAACTCCATTTAGGACTGGGAAACAAATGCTAGCTCGCCTTACAAGAAACACAATTGCTTTTGAGAAAAGAGCACACTTCTAATTTACTGTGTTTCCAATAGTGCCAGAACAGTTAGCTTGCTCAGAACAAAAGAACTGTGCTTCCTAAACACACGGGCCATATCTAGTTTCAATTCTGCTTAGGAAACTGACAACAACAGTAGATCCTCTTCAGTCCCAATACACTGTAAATGCTGGGAACAGACGCGAGTGCTATTTACACTGTGTATGACAATGGGAGCGCAACAGTGACTCTTCTTATCAGAAAACAACTCTTGCTCATAGGAACAGAAACTGTATGTGACTCAACTCCATTTAGGACTGAGAAACAAACGCTACCTCGCCTTACAAGAAACACACTCTGCTTTTGAGAAAAGAGCACTCTTCTACTCTACTGTGTTTCCAATAGTGCCAGAACAGTTAGCTTCCTCAGAAGAAAAGAAACTGTGCTTCCTACACACACGGGCCATATCTAGTTCAATTCTGCTTAGGAAACTGACAACAACAGTAGATCCTCTTCAGTCCAATACACTGTACTTGCTGGGAACAGACACGAGTGCTACTTGTACTATGTATGGCAATGGGAGCGCAATAGTGACTCTTCCTACCAGAAAACAAATCTTGCTCGTAGGACCAGAAACTGCATGTGATTCAACTCCATTTAGGGACTGTTAAACAAAAGCAAGCTCGTCTTACAAGAAAAAACACTCTGCTTTTGAGAAAAGAGCACTGTTCTACTCTCCTATTTTTCCTATGGGATCCGAACAGTGAGCTTGCTCAGAACAAAAGAACTGTGCTTCCTACACACACAGCCATATATAGTTCAATTTTGCTTAGGAAAGTGACAGGAACAGAAGAACCTCGTCAGTCCAATACACTGTACATGCTGGGAACAGACGCCAGTGCTATTTGCCCTGTGTATGACAATGGGAGCGCAGTAGTGACTCTTCTTACCAGAAAACACCTCTTACTCGTAGGACCAGAAACTGCATGTGATTCAACTCCTTTTAGGACTCCGAAACAAACGCTAGCTCGCCTTACAAGAAAACACACTCTGCTTTTGAGAAAAGAGCACTCTTCTAATCTACTGTGTTTCCTATGGGATCCGAAAAGTGAGCTTGCTCGGAACAAAAGAACTGTGCTTTCTACACACACGGCCATATCTAGTTCAATTTTGCTTAGTAAACTGACAGAAACAGTAGATCCTCGTCAGTCCAATACACTGTACATTCTGGGAACAGAGGCCAGTGCTACTTGCACTGTGTATGGCAATGGGAGCGCAATAGTGACTCTTCTTACCAGAAAACAACTCTTGCTCGTAGGACCAGAAACTGCATGTGATTCAACTCCATTTAGGACTGTGAAACAAAAGCTAGCTCGCCTTACAAGAAACACACTCTGCTTTTCAGAAAAGAGCACTCTTCTACTCTACTGTGTTTTCTATAGCGCCAGAACAGTGAGCTTGCTCAGAACAAAAGAACTGTGCTTCCTACACACACGGGCAATATCTAGTTCAACACTGCTTAGGAAACTGACAAGAACCGTTGCTCCTCTTCAGTCCAATACACTGTAAATGCTGGGAACATACGTGAGTGCTATTTGCACTGTGTATGACAATGGGAGCGCAACAGTGACTCTTCTTATTAGAAAACAACTCTTGCTCATAGGAACAGAAACTGTATGTGACTCAACTCCATTTAGGACTGGGAAAAAAAATGCTAGCTCGCCTTACAAGAAACACACTTTGCTTTTGAGAAAAGAGCACACTTCTAATTTACTGTGTTTCCAATAGTGCCAGAACAGTTTGCTTGCTCAGAACAAAAGAACTGTGCTTCCTAAACACACGGGCCATATCTAGTTCAATTCTGCTTAGGAAAACTGACAACAACAGTAGATCCTCTTCAGTCCAATACACTGTAAATGCTGGGAACAGACGCGAGTGCTATTTACACTGTGTATGACAATGGGAGCTCAACAGTGACTCTTCTTATCAGAAAACAACTCTTGCTCATAGGAACAGAAACTGTATGTGACTCAACTCCATTTAGGACTGAGAAACAAACGCTACCTCGCCTTACAAGAAACACACTCTGCTTTTGAGAAAAGAGCACTCTTCTACTCTACTGTGTTTTCCAATAGTGCCAGAACAGTTAGCTTGCTCAGAAGAAAAGAACTGTGCTTCCTACACACACGGGCCATATCTAGTTCAATTCTGCTTAGGAAACTGACAACAACAGTAGATCCTCTTCAGTCCAATACACTGAAAATGCTGGGAACAGACGCGAGTGCTATTTGTACTGTGTATGACAATGGGAGAGCAACAGTGACTCTTCTTATCAGAAAACAACTCTTGCTCGTAGGTACAGAAACTGTATGTGATTCAACTCCATTTAGGACTGAGAAACAAACGCTAGCTCGCCTTACAAGAAATACACTCTGCTTTTCAGAAAAGAGCACTCTTCTACACTCCTGTGTTTTCCTATGGGTTCCGAACAGTGAGCTTGCTCAGAATAAAAGAACTGTGCATCATACAACCACGGGCCATATCTAGTTCAACTCTGCTCAGGAAACTGACAAGAACAGTAGCTCCTCTTCAGTCCAATACACTGTACTTGCTGGGAACAGACACTAGAGCTATTTGCACTGTGTGTCAATGGGAGCACAATAGTGACTTTCCTTAACAGAAAACAACTCTTGCACGTAGGACCAAAAACTGTATGTGATTCAACTCCATTTAGGACTGGGAAACAAATGCTAGCTCGCCTTACAAGAAACACACTCTGCTTTTGAGAAAAGAGCACTCTTCTACTCTACTGTGTTTCCTATAGGGCCAGAACAGTGAGCTTGCTCAGAACAAAAGAACTGTGCTTCTTACACACACGGCCATATCTAGTTCAATTCTGCTCTAGGAAACTGAAAAGAACAGTAGAACCTCTTCAGTCCAATACACTGTACATGCTGGGAACAAACGCGAGTGCTATTTGCCCTGTGTATGACAATGGGAGCGCAGTAGTGACTCTTCTTACCAGAAAACAACTCTTGCTCGTAGGACCAGAAACTGCATGTGATTCAACTCCATTTAGGACTGTGAAACAAAAGCTAGCTCGCCTTACAAGAAACACTCTCTGCTTTTGAGAAAAGAGCACTGTTCTACTCTCCTATTTTTCCTATGGGATCCAAACAGTGAGCTTGCTCAGAACAAAAGAAACTGTGCTTTCTACACAAAACGGCCATATCTAGTTCAATTTTGCTTAGGAAACTGACAAGAACAGTAGATACTCGTCAGTCCAATACACTGTACATGCTGGGAACAGACGCCAGTGCTATTTGCCCTGTGTATGACAATGGGAGCACAATAGTGACTCTTCTTACCAGAAAACAACTCTTGCTCCTAGTACCAGAAACTGCATGTGATTCAACTCCATTTAGGACTGGGAAAGAAACGCTAGCTCGCCTTACAAGAAAAAGACTCTGCTTTTGAGAAAAGAGCACTCTTCTACTCTACTGTTTTTCCTTTGGTGTCCGAACAGTGAGCTTCCTCAGGACAAAAGAAACTGTGCTTCCTACACACACTGGCCATATCTAGTTCAACTCTGCTTAGAAAACTGAAAAGAACAGTAGCTCCTCTTCAGTCCAATACACTGTACTTGCTGGGAGAAGAGGCGAGTGCTATTTGCACTGTGTATGGCAATGGGAGCACAATAGTGAATCTTCTTAGCAGAAAACAACTCTTGCTCATAGGACCAGAAACTGCATGGGATTCAACTCCATTTAGGACTGGGAAACAAACGTTAGCTTTCCTTACAAGGAACACACTCTGCTTTTGAGTTAAGAGCACTCTTGTACTCTACTGTGTTTCCTACAGGGCCAGAACAGTGTGCTTGCTCATAACAAAAGAACTGTGCTTCCTACACACACGGGCCATATTTCGTTCAACTCTGCTTAGGAAACTGACAAGAACAGTAGAATCTCTTCAGTCCAATACAATGTACTTGCTGGGAACAGACGCGAGTGCTATTTGCCCTGTGTGTGACAATGGGAGCGCAGTAGTGACAATTCTTACCAGAAAACAACTATTGCTCGTAGGACCAGAAACTGCATTTGATTCAACTCCATTTAGGACTGTGAAACAAAAGCTACCTCGACTTACAAGAAAAACACTCTGCTTTTGAGAAAAAAGCACTCTTCTACTCTACTATTTTTCCTATGGGATCCGAATAGTGAGCTTGCTCAGAACAAAAGAACTGTGCTTCCTACACACACGGCCATATCTAGTTCAATTTTGCTCAGGAAAGTGACAGGAACAGTAGAACTGTACATGCTGGGAACAGACGCCAGTGCTATTTGCCCTGTGTATTACAAAGGGAGCGCAGTAGTGACTCTTCTTACCAGGAAACACCTCATGCTCATAGGACCAGAAACTGCATGTGATTCAACTCCATTTAGGACTCGGAAACAAACGCTAGCTCGCCTTAGAAGAAACACAATCTGCTTTTGAGAATAGAGAACTCTTCTAATCTACTGTGTTTCCTATAGGGCAGAACAGTGAGCTTGCTCAGAACAAAAGAACTGTGCTTCCTACACTCAAAGGCCATATCTAGTTCAACTCTGCTTAAGAAACTAACAAGAACAGTAGATCCTCTTCAGTCCAATACACTGTACATGCTGGGAACAGACGCCAGTGCTATTTGCCCTGTATATGGCAGTGGGAGCGCAATAGTGACTCTTCTTACCAGAAAACAACTCTTGCTCGTAGTACCAAAAACTGCATGTGATAACTCCATTTAGGACTGCGAAACAAACGCTAGCTCGCCTTACAAGAAACACACTCTGCTTTTGAGAAAAGAGCACTCTTCTACTCTACTGTGTTTCCTATGGGGTCCGAACAGTGAGCTTGCTCAGAACAAAAGAACTGTGCTTCCTACACACAGGGGCCATATCTAGTTCAACTCTGCTTAGGAAACTGACAAGAACAGTAGCTCCACTTCAGTCCAATACACTTTACTTGCTGGGAACAGACACGAGAGCTATTTGCACTGTGTATGGCAATGGGAGCACAATAATGACTTTCTTTACCAGAAAACAACTCTTGCTCGTAGGACCAGAAACTGCATGTGATAACTCAATTTAGGACTGGGAAACAAACCCCAGCTTGCCTTACAAAAAACACACTCTGCTTTTGAGAAAAGAGCACTCTTCTACTCTACTGTGTTTCCTATAGGGCCAGAACAGTGAGCTTGCTCAGAACAAAAGAACTGTGCTTCCTACACACATGAGCCATATCTAGTTCAACTCTGCTTAGGAAACTGACAAGAACAGTAGCTGCTTTTCAGTCCAATACAGTATACATGCTGGGAACAGATGCCAGTGCTATTTGCCCTGTGTATGACAATGGGAGCACAATAGTGACTCTTCTTACCAGAAAATAACTCTTGCTCGTAGGACCAGAAACTGCATGTGACTCAACTCCATTTAAGACTGGGAAACAAACGCTAGCTCTCCCTACAAAAAACACACTCTGCTTTTGAGAAAAGAGCAGTCTTCTACGCTACTGTGTTTCCTCTGCGGTCCGAACTGTGAGCTTGCTCACAACAAAAGAACTGTGCTTCCTACACACACGGGCCATAAATAGTTCAACTCTGCTTAGGAAAGTGACAAGAACAGTAGCTCCTCTTCAGTCCAATACACTGTACTTGCTGGGAACAGACGCGAGTGCTACTTGTATTGTGTATGGCAATGGGAGCACAATAGTGACTCTTCTTACCAGAAAAAAACTCTGGCTCATAGGACCAGAAACTCCATGTGATTCAACTCCATTTAGGACTGGGAAACAAATGCTAGCTGGCCGTAGAAGAAACACATTCTGCTTTTGAGAAAAGAGCACTCTTGTACTCTACTGTGTTTCCTACAGGGCCAGAAATGTCAGCTTGCTCAGAACAAAAGAACTGTGCTACCTACACTCACAGGCCATATCTAGTTCAACTCTGCTTAGGAAACTGACAAGAACAGTAGATCCTCTTCATTCCAATACACTGTACATGCGGGGAACAGACGCCAGTGCTATTTGCCCTGTGTATGGCAGTGGGAACACAATTGTGACTCTTCTTACCAGAAAACAACTCTTGCTCGTAGGACCAGAAACTGCATGTGATAACTCAATTTAGGACTGGGAAACAAACGCCAGCTTGCGTTACAAAAAATACACTCTGCTTTTGAGAAAAGAGCACTCTTCTACTCTACTGTGTTTCCTATAGGGCCAGAACAGTGAGCTTGCTCAGAACAAAAGAACTGTGCTTC
>NW_026737208.1:0-47088 GCF_949786415.1 Peromyscus eremicus | reverse complement strand
CTCACTATTTGGACCACATAGGAAACACAGTAGAGTAGAAGAGTGCTCTTTTCTCAAAGCAGAGTGTGTTTCTTGTAAGGCGAGCTAGTGTTTGTTTACCAGTCAGAAATGGAGTTGAATCACATGCAGTTTCTTGTCCTACAAGCAAGAGTTGTTTTCTGGTAAGAAGAGTCACTATTGCGCTCCCATTGTGATACTAGGGCAAATAGCACTGGCGTCTGTTCCCAGCATGTACAGTGTATTGGCCTGAAGAGGATCTACTGTTCTTGTCAGTTTCCTAAGCAGAGTTGAACTAGATATGGCCCGTGTGTGTAGGAAGCACAGTTCTTTTGTTCTGAGCAAGCTCAATGTTCGGACCCCATAGGAAACACAGTTGAGTAGAAGAGTGCTATTTTCTCAAAAGCAGAGTGTGTTTCTTGTAAGGCGATCTAGCGTTTGTTTCCAGTCCTAAATGGAGTTGAATCACATGCAGTTTTTGGTCCTACAACCAAGAGATGTTTTCTGGTAAGGAAAGTCACTATTGCGCTCCCATTGCCATACACAGTGCAAATAGCACTCACGTCTGTTCCCAGCAAGAACAGTGTATTGGACTGAAGAGGAGCTACTGTTCTTGTCAGTTTCCAAAGCAGAGTTGAACTAGATATGGCCCGTGTGTGTAGGAAGCACAGTTCTTTTGTTCTGAGCAAGCTCACTGTTCGGACCCCATAGGAAACACAGTCGAGTAGAAGAGTGCAATTTTCTCAAATGCAGAGTGTGTTTCTTGTAAGGCAAGCTAGCGTTTGTTTCCCAGTCCTAAATGGAGTTGAATCACATGCAGTTTCTTGTCCTACGAGCTAGAGTTGTTTTCTGGTAAGAAGAGTCACAATTGCGCTCCCATTGTGATACTAGGGCAAATAGCACTGGTGTCTGTTCCCAGCATGTACAGTGTATTGGACTGAAGAGGAGCTACTGTTCATGTCAGTTTCCTAAGCAGAGTTGAACTAGATATGGCCCGTGTGTGTAGGAAGCACAGTTCATTTGTTCTGAGAATGCTCACTTTTCGGGCACCATAGGAAACACAGTAGAGTAGAAGAGTGCTCTTTTCTCAAAAGCAGAGTGTGTTTCTTGTAAGGCGAGCTAGTATTTGTTTCCCAGTCCTAAATGGAGTTGAATCACATGCAGTTTCTTGTCCTACGAGCGAGAGTTGTTTTCTGGTAAGAAGAGTCACTATTGCGCTCCCATTGTGATACTAGCGCAAATAGCACTGGCGTCTGTTCCCAGCATGTACAGTGTATTGGAATGAAGAGGATCTACTGTTCTTGTCAGTTTCCTAAGCAGTGTTGAACTAGATATGGCCCGTGTGTGTAGGAAGCACAGTTCTTTTGTTCTGAGCAAGCTCAATGTTCGGACCCCATAGGAAACACAGTTGAGTAGAAGAGTGCTATTTTCTCAAAAGTAGAGTGTGTTTCTTGTAAGGCGATCTAGCGTTTGTTTCCAGTCCTAAATGGAGTTGAATCACATGCAGTTTTTGGTCCTACGACCAAGAGATGTTTTCTGGTAAGGAAAGTCACTATTGTGCTCCCATTGCCATACACAGTGCAAATAGCACTCACGTATGTTCCCAGCAAGAACAGTGTATTGGACTGAAGAGGAGCTACTGTTCTTGTCAGTTTCAAAAGCAGAGTTGAACTAGATATGGCCCGTGTGTGTAGGAAGCACAGTTCTTTTGTTCTGAGCAAGCTCACTGTTCGGACCCCATAGGAAACACAGTCGAGTAGAAGAGTGCAATTTTCTCAAATGCAGAGTGTGTTTCTTGTAAGGCAAGCTAGCGTTTGTTTCCCAGTCCTAAATGGAGTTGAATCACATGCAGTTTCTTGTCCTACGAGCTAGAGTTGTTTTCTGGTAAGAAGAGTCACAATTGCGCTCCCATTGTGATACTAGGGCAAATAGCACTGGTGTCTGTTCCCAGCATGTACAGTGTATTGGACTGAAGAGGAGCTACTGTTCATGTCAGTTTCCTAAGCAGAGTTGAACTAGATATGGCCCGTGTGTGTAGGAAGCACAGTTCTTTTGTTCTGAGAATGCTCACTTTTCGGGCACCATAGGAAACACAGTAGAGTAGACGAGTGCTCTTTTCTCAAAAGCAGAGTGTGTTTCTTGTAAGGCGAGCTAGTATTTGTTTCCCAGTCCTAAATGGAGTTGAATCACATGCAGTTTCTTGTCCTACGAGCGAGAGTTGTTTTCTGGTAAGAAGAGTCACTATTGCGCTCCCATTGTGATACTAGCGCAAATAGCACTGGCGTCTGTTCCCAGCATGTACAGTGTATTGGAATGAAGAGGATCTACTGTTCTTGTCAGTTTCCTAAGCAGAGTTGAACTAGATATGGCCCGTGTGTGTAGAAAGCACAGTTCTTTTGTTCTGAGCAAGTTCACTGTTCGGACCGCATAGGAAACAAAGTAGAGTAGAAGAGTGCTCTTTTCTCAAAAGCAGAGTGTGTTTCTTGTAAGGCGAGCTAGCGTTTGTTTCCCAGTCCTAAATGGAGTTGAGTCACATGCAGTTTTTGGTCCTTTGACCAAGAGATGTTTTCTGCTAAGGAAAGTCACTATTGCGCTCCCATTGCCATACACAGTGCAAATAGCACTCACGTCTGTTCCCAGCAAGAACAGTGTATTGGACTGAAGAGGAGCTACTGTTCTTGTCAGTTTCCAAAGCAGAGTTGAACTAGATATGGCCCGTGTGTGTTGGAAAAACAGTTCTTTTGTTCTGAGCAAGCTCACTGTTCGGACCCCATAGGAAACACAGTTGAGTAGAAGAGTGCACTTTTCTCAAAAGCAGAGTATGTTTCTTGTAAGGCGAGCTAGCGTTTGTTTCCCAGTCTTAATGGAGTTGAATCACATGCAGTTTCTTGTCCTACGAGCAAGAGTAGTTTTCTGGGAAGGAGAGTCACTATTGCGTTCCCATTGTCATACAAAGGGCAAATAGCACTGGCGTCTGTTCCCAGCATGTACAGTGTATTGGACTGAAGAGGATCTACTGTTCTTGTCAGTTTCCTAAGCAGAATTGAACTAGATATGGCCGTATTTGTATGAAGCACAGTTCTTTTGTTCTGAGCAAGCTCACTGTTCTGGCCCTATAGGAAACACAGTAGAGTAGAAGAGTGCTCTTTTCTCAAAAGCAGAGTGTGTTTCTTGTAAGGGGAGCTAGCGTTTGTTTCCCAGTCTTAAATGGAGTTGAATCACATGCAGTTTCTTGTCCTACGAGCAAGAGTTGTTTTCTGGTAATAAAGTCACTATTGCGCTCCCATTGTCATACACAGGGCAATTAGCACTGGCGTCTGTTCCCAGTATGTACAGTGTATTGGACTGAAGAGGATCTACTGTTCTTGTCAGTTTCCTAAGCAGAATTGAACTAGATATGGCCGTGTGTGTAGGAAGCACAGTTCTTTTGTTCTGAGCAAGATCACTGTTCTGGCCCTATAGGAAACAAAATAGAGTAGAAGAGTGATGGTTTCGTAAAAGCAGAGTGTGTTTCTTGTAAGGCGAGCTAGCGTTTGTTTCACAGTCCTAAATGGAGTTGAATCACGTCCTGTTTTTGGTCCTACGAGCAAGAGTTGTTTTCTGGTAATAAAGTAACTGTTGCGCTCCCATTGCCATACACAGTATAAATAGCACTCGCATCTGTTCCCAGCAAGTACAGTGTATTGGACTGAAGCGGAGCTACTGTTCTTGTCAGTTTCCTAAGCAGAGTTGAACTAGATATGGCCCGTGTGTGTAGGAAGCACAGTTCTTTTGTTCTGAGCAAGCTCATTGTTCGGACCCCATATGAACCACAGTAGAATAGAAGATTGCTCTTTTCTCAAAAGCAGAGTGTGTTTCTTGTAAGGCGAGCTAGCGTTTGTTTCCCAGTCCTAAATGGATTTGAATCACATGCAGTTTTTGGTCCTACGAGCAAGAGTTGTTTTCTGGAAAGGAAAGTCACTATTGTGCTCCCATTTACATACACAGTGCAAATAGCACTCGCATCTGTTCCCAGCAAGTACAGTGTATTGGACTGAAGATGAGCTACTGTTCTTGTCAGTTTCCTAAGCAGAGTTGAACTAGATATGGCCCCTGTGTGTAGGAAGCACAGTTCTTTTGTTCTGAGCAAGCTCACTGTTCGGACCCCATAGGAAACACAGTAGAGTAGAAGAGTGCTCTTTTCTCAAAAGCAGTGTGTTTCTTGTAAGGCGAGCTAGCGTTTGTTTCCCAGTTCTAAATGGAGTTGAATCACATGCAGTTTCTGTTCCTATGAGCAAGAATTGTTTTCTGGGAAGAAGAGTCACTATTGTGCTCCCATTGCCATACACAGTGCAAATAGCCCTCACGTCTGTTCCCACCAAGTACAGTGTATTGGACTGAAGAGGACCTACTGTTCATGTCAGTTTCCTAAGCAGAGTTGAACTAATTATGGCCCCTGTGTGTAGGAAGCACAGTTCTTTTGTTCTGAGCAAGCTCACTGTTCGGACACCATAGGAAACACAGTAGAGTAGAAGAGTGCTCTTTTCTCAAAAGCAGAGTGTGTTTCTTGTAAGGTGAGCTAGCGTTTGTTTCCCAATCCTAAATGGAGATGAATCACATGCAGTTTCTTGTCCTACGAGCAAGAGTAGTTTTCTGGGAAGAAGAGTCACTATTGCGTTCCCATTGTCATACAAAGGGCAAATAGCACTGGCGTCTGTTCCCAGCATGTACAGTGTATTGGACTGAAGATGATCTACTGTTCTTGTCAGTTTCCTAAGCAGAATTGAACTAGATATGGCCGTGTGTGTAGGAAGCACAGTTTTTTGTTCTGAGCAAGCTCACTGTTCTGGCCCTATAGGAAACAAAGTAGAGTAGAAGAGTGATGGTTTCGAAAAAGCAGAGTGTCTTTCTTGTAAGACGAGCTAGCGTTTGTTTTCCAGTCCTAAATGGAGTTCAATCACATGCAGTTTCTGGTCCTACAAGCAAGAGTTGTTTTCTGGTAAGGAAAGTCACTATTGCGCTCCCATTGCCATACACAGTGCAAATAGCACTCGCATCTGTTCCCAGCAAGTGCAGTGTATTGGACTGAAGAAGAGCTACTGTTCTTGTCAGTTTCCTAAGCAGAATTGAACTAGATATGGCCCATGTGTGTAGGAAACACAGTTCTTTGGTTCTGAGCAAGCTCTCTGTACGGACCTCATAAGAAACACAGTAGTTTAGAAGACTGCTCTTTTCTCAAAAGCAGAGTGTGTTTCTTGTAAGGCGAGCTAGCGTTTGTTTCCCAATCCTAAATGGAGATGAATCACATGCAGTTGCTTGTCCTTCAAGTAAGAGATGTTTTCTAGTAAGAAGAGTCACTATTGCGCTCCCATTGTCATACACAGGGCAAATAGCACTGGCGTCTGTTCCCAGTATGTACAGTGTATTGGACTGAAGAGCATCTACTGTTCTTCTCAGTTTCCTAAGCAGAGTTGAACTAGATATGTCCCGTGTGTGTAGGAAGCACAGTTCTTTTGTTCTGAGATTGCTCACTGTTCCAGCCTTATAGGAAAGACATTAGAGTAGAAGAGTGCTCCTTTCTCAAAAGCAGAGTGTGTTTCTTGTAAGTCAAGCTAGCGTTTGTTTCCAAGTCCTAAATGGAGTTGAATCACATGCAGTTTCTGGTCCTACGAGCAAGAGTTGTTATCTGGTAAGAAGAGTCACTATTGCGCTTCCATTGTCATAAACGGAGCAAATAGCACTGGCATTTGTTCCCACCAAGTACAGTGTATTGGAATGAAGAGGAGCTGCTGTTCTTGTCAGTTTCCTAAGCATAATTGAACTAGATATGGCTCGTGTGTGTAGGAAGCACAGTTCTTTTGTTCTGAGCAAGCTCACTGTTCGGACCCCATAGGAAACACAGTAGAGTAGAGGAGTGCTCCTTTCTCAAAAGCAGAGTGTGTTTCTTGTAAGGCAAGCTAGCATTTGTTTCCCGGTCCTAAATGGAGTTGAATCACATCCTCTTTTTGGTCCTACGAGCAAGAGTTGTTTTCTGGTAATAAAGTCACTGTTGCGCTCCCATTGCCATACACAGTATAAATAGCACTCGCATCTGTTCCCAGCAAGTACAGTGTATTGGACTGAAGCGGAGCTACTGTTCTTGTCAGTTTCCTAAGCAGAGTTGAACTAGATATGGCCCGTGTGTGTAGGAAGCACAGTTCTTTTGTTCTGAGCAAGCTCATTGTTCTGACCCCATATGAACCACAGTAGAATAGAAGACTGCTCTTTTCTCAAAAGCAGAGTGTGTTTCTTGTAAGGCGAGCTAGCGTTTGTTTCCCAGTCCTAAATGGATTTGAATCACATGCAGTTTTTGGTCCTACGAGCAAGAGTTGTTTTCTGGAAAGGAAAGTCACTATTGTGCTCCCATTTACATACACAGTGCAAATAGCACTCGCATCTGTTCCCAGCAAGTACAGTGTATTGGACTGACGATGAGCTACTGTTCTTGTCAGTTTCCTAAGCAGAGTTGAACTAGATATGGCCCCTGTGTGTAGGAAGCACAGTTCTTTTGTTCTGAGCAAGCTCACTGTTCAGACCCCATAGGAAACACAGTAGAGTAGAAGAGTGCTCTTTTCTCAAAAACAGTGTGTGTTTCTTGTAAGGCGAGCTAGCGTTTGTTTCCCAGTTCTAAGTGGAGTTGAATCACATGCAGTTTCTGTTCCTATGAGCAAGAATTGTTTTCTGGGAAGAAGTGTCACTATTGTGCTCCCATTGCCATACACAGTGCAAATAGCACACGCGTCTGTTCCCAGCAAGTACAGTGTATTGGACTGAAGAGGAGCTACTGTTCATGTCAGTTTCCTAAGCAGAGTTGAACTAATTATGGCCCCTGGGTGTAGGAAGCACAGTTCTTTTGTTCTGAGCAAGCTCACTGTTCGGACACCATAGGAAACACAGTAGAGTAGAAGAGTGCTCTTTTCTCAAAATCAGAGTGTGTTTCTTGTAAGGCAAGCTAGCATTTGTTTCCCAGTCCTAAATGGAGTTGAATCACTTCCTGTTTTTGGTCCTACGAGCAAGAGTTGTTTTCTGGTAAGGAAAATCACTATTGCACTCCCATTGCCATACACAGTGTAAATAGCACTCGCGTCTGTTCCTAGCATGTACAGTGTATTGGACTGAAGCGGAGCTACTGTTCTTGTCAGTCTCCTAAGTAGAGATGAACTAGATATGGCCCCTCTGTGTAGGAAGCACAATTCTTTAGTTCTGAGCAAGCTCACTATTCCGACCCCATAGGAAACACAGTAGAGTAGAAGAGTGCTCTTTTCTCAAAATCAGAGTGTCTTTCTTGTAAGGCGAGCTAGTGTTTGTTTCCCAGTCAAAAATGGAGTTGAATCCCATGCAGTTTTTGGTCCTATGAGCAAGAGTTGTTTTCTGATAAGAAGAGTCACTATTGAGCTCTAATTGCCATACACAGTGCAAATAGCACTCGCGTCTGTTCCCAGCTAGTACAGTGTATTGGACTGAAGAGGAGCTACTGTTCTTGTCAGTTTCCTAAGCAGAGTTGAACTAGATATGGCCCGTGTGTAGGAAGCACAGTTCTTTTGTTCTGAGCAAGCTCACTGTTCGGACCCCATAGGAAAGACAGTAGAGTAGAAGAGTGCTCTTTTCTCAAAAGCAGAGTGTGTTTCTTGTAAGGCGAGCTAGCGTTTGTTTCCCACTCCTAAATGGAGTTGAATCACATGCAGTTTCTTGTTCTACGAGCAAGAGTTGTTTTCTGGTAAGAAGAGTCACTATTGTTCTCCCATTGTCATACACAGGGCAAATAGCACTGGCGTCTGTTCCAAGCAAGTACAGTGTATTGGAGTTAAGCAGAGCTACTGTTCATGTCAGTTTCCTAAGCATAGTTGAACTAGGTATGGCCCCTGTGTGTAGGAAGCACAGTTCTTTTGTTCTGAGTATGCTCACTGTTCTGGCACTATAGGAAACACAGTAGAGTAGAAGAGTGCTCTTTTCTCAAAAGCAGAGTGTGTTTCTTGTAATGCGAGCTAGCGTTTGTTTCCCAATCCTAAATGGAGATGAATCACATGCAGTTTCTTGTCCTACGAGCTAGAGTTGTTTTCTGGTAAGAAGAGTCACAATTGCGCTCCCATTGTGATACTAGGGCAAATAGTAATGGTGTCTGTTCCCAGCATGTACAGTGTATTGGACTGATGAGGAGCTACTGTTCATGTCAGTTTCCTAAGCAGAGTTGAACTAGATATGGCCCGTGTGTGTAGGAAGCACAGTTCTTTTGTTCTGAGAATGCTCACTTTTCGGGCAACATAGGAAACACAGTAGAGTAGAAGAGTGCTCTTTTCTCAAAAGCAGAGTGTGTTTCTTGTAAGGCGAGCTAGTAATTGTTTTCCAGTCCTAAATGGAGTTGAATCACATGCAGTTTCTTGTCCTACGAGCAATAGTTGTTTTCTGGTAAGAAGAGTCACTATTGCGCTCCCATTGTGATACTAGCGCAAATAGCACTGGCGTCTGTTCCCAGCATGTACAGTGTATTGGACTGAAGAGGATCTACTGTTCTTGTCAGTTTCCTAAGCAGAGTTGAACTAGATATGGCCCGTGTGTGTAGGAAGCACAGTTCTTTTGTTCTGAGCAAGCTCACTGTTCGGACCCCATAGGAAACAAAGTAGAGTAGAAGAGTGCTCTTTTCTCAAAAGCAGAGTGGGTTTCTTGTAAGGCGAGCTAGCGTTTGTTTCCCAGTCCTAAATGGAGTTGAATCCCATGCAGTTTCTGGTCCTACCAGCAAGAGTTGTTTTCTGGTAAGGAAAGTCACTATTGCGCTCCCATTTCTATACACAGTGCAAATAGCACTCGCATCTGTTCCCAGCCAGTACAGTGTATTGGACTGAAGCGGAGCTACTGTTCTTGTCAGTTTCCTAAGTAGAGTTGAACTAGATATGGCCCCTGTGTGTAGAAAGCACAGTTCTTTTTTTCTGAGCAAGCTCACTGTTCGGACACCATAGGAAAAACAGTCGAGTAGAAGAGTGCTCTTTGCTCAAAAGCAGAGTGTGTTTCTTTTAAGGCGAGCTAGCGTTTGTTTCCCAGTCCTAAATGGAGTTGAAACACATGCAGTTTATTGTCCTACGAGCAAGAGTTGTTTTCTGGTAAGAAGAGTCACTATTGCGCTCCCATTGTCATTCACAGGGCAAATAGCACTGGCGTCTGTTCCCAGCATGTACAGTGTATTGGACTGAAGAGGATCTACTGTTCTTTTCAGTTTCCTAAGCAGAATTGACCTAGATATGGCCGTATTTGTATGAAGCACAGTTCTTTTGTTCTGAGCAAGCTCACTGTTTTGGCCCTATAGGAAACACAGTAGAGTAGAAGAGTGCTCTTTTCTCAAAAGCAGAGTGTGTTTCTTGTAAGGCAAGCTAGCGTTTGTTTCCCAGTCCTAAATGGAGTTGAATCACATGCAGTTTTTGGTCCTACGAGCAAGAGTTGTTTTCTGGTAAGGAAAGTCACTATTGCGCTCTCATTTCCATACACAGTGCAAATAGCACTCGCATCTGTTCTTAGCAAGTACAGTGTATTGGACTGAAGGGGATCTACTGTTCTTGTCAGTTTCCTAAGCAGAGTTGAACTAGATATGGCCCCTGTGTGTAGGAAGCACAGTTCTTTTGTTCTGAGCAAGCTCACTGTTCGGACCCCATAGAAAAGTCATTAGAGTAGAATAGTGCTCTTTTATCATAAGCAGAGTGTGTTTCTTGTAAGGCGAGCTAGCGTTTGTTTCCCAGTCCTAAATGGAGTTGAATCACATGCAGTTTTTGGTCTTCCGAGCAAGAGTTATTTTCTCATAAGCAAAGTAAATATTGCGCTCCCATTGCCATATACAGTGCAAATAGCACTCGCGTCTGTTCCCACCAAATACAGTGTATTGAACTGAAGAGGAGCTACTGTTCTTGTCAGTTTCCTAAGCAGAGTTGAACTAGATACGGCCCCTGTGTGTAGGAAGCACAGTTCTATTGTTCTGAACAAGCTCACTGTTCGGACGCCATAGGAAACACAGTAGAGTAGAAGAGTGCTCTTTTCTCAAAAGCAGAGTGTGTTTCTTGTAAGGCGAGCTAGCGTTTGTTTCCCAGTCCTAAATGGAGTTGAATCACATGCAGTTTTTGTGCCTACGAGAAAGAGGTGTTTTCTGATAAGAAGAGTCACTATTGGGCTCCTATTTCTATACACAGTACAAATAGGACTCCCGTCTGTTCCCAGCTAGTACAGTGTATTGGACTGAAGAGAAGCTACCGTTCTTGTCAGTTTCCTAAGCAGAGTTGAACTAGATATGGCCCGTGTGTGTAGGAAGCACAGTTCTTTTGTTCTGAGCAAGCTCACTGTTCGGACCCCATAGGAAACACAGTAGAGCAGAAGAGTGCTCTTTTCTCAAAAGCAGAGTGTGTTTCTTGTAAGGCAAGGTAGCGTTTGTTTCCCAGTACTAAATGGAGTTGAATCACACCCTGTTTTTGGTCCTACGAGCAAGAGTTGTTTTCTGGTAAGGAAAGTCACTATTGCGCTCCCATTGTCAGACACAGGGCAAATAGCACTGGCGTCTGTTCCCAGCATGTACAGTGTATTGGACTGAAGAGGATCTACAGTTCTTGTCAGTTTCCTAAGCAGAATTGAACTAGATATGACCGTATTTGTAGGAAGCACAGTTCTTTTGTTCTGAGCAAGCTCACTGTTCTGGCCCTATAGGAAACACAGTAGAGTAGAAGAGTGCTCTTTTCTCAAAAGCAGAGTTTGTTTCTTGTAAGGCGAGCTTGCGTTTGTTTCCCAGTCCTAAATGGAGTTGAATCCCATGCAGTTTCAGGTCCTACCAGCAAGAGTTGTTTTCTGGTAAGGAAAGTCACTATTGCGCTCCCATTTCTATACACAGTGCAAATAGCACTCGCATCTGTTCCCAGCCAGTACAGTGTATTGGACTGAAGCGGAGCTACTGTTCTTGTCAGTTTCCTAAGTAGAGTTGAACTAGATATGGCCCCTGTGTGTAGAAAGCACAGTTCTTTTTTTCTGAGCAAGCTCACTGTTCGGACACCATAGGAAAAACAGTCGAGTAGAAGAGTGCTCTTTGCTCAAAAGCAGAGTGTGTTTCTTTTAAGGCGAGCTAGCGTTTGTTTCCCAGTCCTAAATGGAGTTGAAACACATGCAGTTTATTGTCCTACGAGCAAGAGTTGTTTTCTGGTAAGAAGAGTCACTATTGCGCTCCCATTGTCATTCACAGGGCAAATAGCACTGGCGTCTGTTCCCAGCATGTACAGTGTATTGGACTGAAGAGGATCTACTGTTCTTTTCAGTTTCCTAAGCAGAATTGACCTAGATATGGCCGTATTTGTATGAAGCACAGTTCTTTTGTTCTGAGCAAGCTCACTGTTTTGGCCCTATAGGAAACACAGTAGAGTAGAAGAGTGCTCTTTTCTCAAAAGCAGAGTGTGTTTCTTGTAAGGCAAGCTAGCGTTTGTTTCCCAGTCCTAAATGGAGTTGAATCACATGCAGTTTTTGGTCCTACAAGCAAGAGTTGTTTTCTGGTAAGGAAAGTCACTATTGCGCTCTCATTTCCATACACAGTGCAAATAGCACTCGCATCTGTTCTTAGCAAGTACAGTGTATTGGACTGAAGGGGATCTACTGTTCTTGTCAGTTTCCTAAGCAGAGTTGAACTAGATATGGCCCTTGTGTGTAGGAAGCACAGTTCTTTTGTTCTGAGCAAGCACACTGTTCGGACCCCATAGAAAACTCATTAGAGTAGAAGAGTGCTCTTTTCTCATAAGCAGAGTGTGTTTCTTGTAAGGCGAGCTAGCGTTTGTTTCCCAGTCCTAAATGGAGTTGAATCACATGCAGTTTTTGGTCCTACGAGCAAGAGTTATTTTCTCATAAGCAAAGTAAATATTGCGCTCCCATTGCCATATACAGTGCAAATAGCACTCGCGTCTGTTCCCACCAAATACAGTGTATTGAACTGAAGAGGAGCTACTGTTCTTGTCAGTTTCCTAAGCAGAGTTGAACTAGATACGGCCCCTGTGTGTAGGAAGCACAGTTCTATTGTTCTGAACAAGCTCACTGTTCGGACGCCATAGGAAACACAGTAGAGTAGAAGAGTGCTCTTTTCTCAAAAGCAGAGTGTGTTTCTTGTAAGGCGAGCTAGCGTTTGTTTCCCAGTCCTAAATAAAGTTGAATCACATGCAGTTTTTGTGCCTACGAGAAAGAGGTGTTTTCTGATAAGAAGAGTCACTATTGGGCTCCTATTTCTATACACAGTACAAATAGGACTCCCGTCTGTTCCCAGCTAGTACAGTGTATTGGACTGAAGAGAAGCTACCGTTCTTGTCAGTTTCCTAAGCAGAGTTGAACTAGATATGGCCCGTGTGTGTAGGAAGCACAGTTCTTTTGTTCTGAGCAAGCTCACTGTTCGGACCCCATAGGAAACACAGTAGAGCAGAAGAGTGCTCTTTTCTCAAAAGCAGAGTGTGTTTCTTGTAAGGCAAGGTAGCGTTTGTTTCCCAGTACTAAATGGAGTTGAATCACACCCTGTTTTTGGTCCTACGAGCAAGAGTTGTTTTCTGGTAAGGAAAGTCACTATTGCGCTCCCATTGTCAGACACAGGGCAAATAGCACTGGCTTCTGTTCCCAGCATGTACAGTGTATTGGACTGAAGAGGATCTACAGTTCTTGTCAGTTTCCTAAGCAGAATTGAACTAGATATGACCGTATTTGTAGGAAGCACAGTTCTTTTGTTCTGAGCAAGCTCACTGTTCTGGCCCTATAGGAAACACAGTAGAGTAGAAGAGTGCTCTTTTCTCAAAAGCAGAGTTTGTTTCTTGTAAGGCGAGCTAGCGTTTGTTTCCCAGTCCTAAATGGAGTTGAATCCCATGCAGTTTCTGGTCCTACCAGCAAGAGTTGTTTTCTGGTAAGGAAAGTCACTATTGCGCTCCCATTTCTATACACAGTGCAAATAGCACTCGCATCTGTTCCCAGCCAGTACAGTGTATTGGACTGAAGCGGAGCTACTGTTCTTGTCAGTTTCCTAAGTAGAGTTGAACTAGATATGGCCCCTGTGTGTAGAAAGCACAGTTCTTTTTTTCTGAGCAAGCTCACTGTTCGGACACCATAGGAAAAACAGTCGAGTAGAAGAGTGCTCTTTGCTCAAAAGCAGAGTGTGTTTCTTTTAAGGCGAGCTAGCGTTTGTTTCCCAGTCCTAAATGGAGTTGAAACACATGCAGTTTATTGTCCTACGAGCAAGAGTTGTTTTCTGGTAAGAAGAGTCACTATTGCGCTCCCATTGTCATTCACAGGGCAAATAGCACTGGCGTCTGTTCCCAGCATGTACAGTGTATTGGACTGAAGAGGATCTACTGTTCTTTTCAGTTTCCTAAGCAGAATTGACCTAGATATGGCCGTATTTGTATGAAGCACAGTTCTTTTGTTCTGAGCAAGCTCACTGTTTTGGCCCTATAGGAAACACAGTAGAGTAGAAGAGTGCTCTTTTCTCAAAAGCAGAGTGTGTTTCTTGTAAGGCAAGCTAGCGTTTGTTTCCCAGTCCTAAATGGAGTTGAATCACATGCAGTTTTTGGTCCTACAAGCAAGAGTTGTTTTCTGGTAAGGAAAGTCACTATTGCGCTCTCATTTCCATACACAGTGCAAATAGCACTCGCATCTGTTCTTAGCAAGTACAGTGTATTGGACTGAAGGGGATCTACTGTTCTTGTCAGTTTCCTAAGCAGAGTTGAACTAGATATGGCCCTTGTGTGTAGGAAGCACAGTTCTTTTGTTCTGAGCAAGCACACTGTTCGGACCCCATAGAAAACTCATTAGAGTAGAAGAGTGCTCTTTTCTCATAAGCAGAGTGTGTTTCTTGTAAGGCGAGCTAGCGTTTGTTTCCCAGTCCTAAATGGAGTTGAATCACATGCAGTTTTTGGTCCTACGAGCAAGAGTTATTTTCTCATAAGCAAAGTAAATATTGCGCTCCCATTGCCATATACAGTGCAAATAGCACTCGCGTCTGTTCCCACCAAATACAGTGTATTGAACTGAAGAGGAGCTACTGTTCTTGTCAGTTTCCTAAGCAGAGTTGAACTAGATACGGCCCCTGTGTGTAGGAAGCACAGTTCTATTGTTCTGAACAAGCTCACTGTTCGGACGCCATAGGAAACACAGTAGAGTAGAAGAGTGCTCTTTTCTCAAAAGCAGAGTGTGTTTCTTGTAAGGCGAGCTAGCGTTTGTTTCCCAGTCCTAAATAAAGTTGAATCACATGCAGTTTTTGTGCCTACGAGAAAGAGGTGTTTTCTGATAAGAAGAGTCACTATTGGGCTCCTATTTCTATACACAGTACAAATAGGACTCCCGTCTGTTCCCAGCTAGTACAGTGTATTGGACTGAAGAGAAGCTACCGTTCTTGTCAGTTTCCTAAGCAGAGTTGAACTAGATATGGCCCGTGTGTGTAGGAAGCACAGTTCTTTTGTTCTGAGCAAGCTCACTGTTCGGACCCCATAGGAAACACAGTAGAGCAGAAGAGTGCTCTTTTCTCAAAAGCAGAGTGTGTTTCTTGTAAGGCAAGGTAGCGTTTGTTTCCCAGTACTAAATGGAGTTGAATCACACCCTGTTTTTGGTCCTACGAGCAAGAGTTGTTTTCTGGTAAGGAAAGTCACTATTGCGCTCCCATTGTCAGACACAGGGCAAATAGCACTGGCTTCTGTTCCCAGCATGTACAGTGTATTGGACTGAAGAGGATCTACAGTTCTTGTCAGTTTCCTAAGCAGAATTGAACTAGATATGACCGTATTTGTAGGAAGCACAGTTCTTTTGTTCTGAGCAAGCTCACTGTTCTGGCCCTATAGGAAACACAGTAGAGTAGAAGAGTGCTCTTTTCTCAAAAGCAGAGTTTGTTTCTTGTAAGGCGAGCTAGCGTTTGTTTCCCAGTCCTAAATGGAGTTGAATCCCATGCAGTTTCTGGTCCTACCAGCAAGAGTTGTTTTCTGGTAAGGAAAGTCACTATTGCGCTCCCATTTCTATACACAGTGCAAATAGCACTCGCATCTGTTCCCAGCCAGTACAGTGTATTGGACTGAAGCGGAGCTACTGTTCTTGTCAGTTTCCTAAGTAGAGTTGAACTAGATATGGCCCCTGTGTGTAGAAAGCACAGTTCTTTTTTTCTGAGCAAGCTCACTGTTCGGACACCATAGGAAAAACAGTCGAGTAGAAGATTGCTCTTTGCTCAAAAGCAGAGTGTGTTTCTTTTAAGGCGAGCTAGCGTTTGTTTCCCAGTCCTAAATGGAGTTGAAACACATGCAGTTTATTGTCCTACGAGCAAGAGTTGTTTTCTGGTAAGAAGAGTCACTATTGCGCTCCCATTGTCATTCACAGGGCAAATAGCACTGGCGTCTGTTCCCAGCATGTACAGTGTATTGGACTGAAGAGGATCTACTGTTCTTTTCAGTTTCCTAAGCAGAATTGACCTAGATATTTCCGTATTTGTATGAAGCACAGTTCTTTTGTTCTGAGCAAGCTCATTGTTTTGGCCCTATAGGAAACACAGTAGAGTAGAAGAGTGCTCTTTTCTCAAAAGCAGAGTGTGTTTCTTGTAAGGCGAGCTAGCGTTTGTTTCCCAGTCCTAAATGGAGTTGAATCACATGCAGTTTTTGTGCCTACGAGAAAGAGGTGTTTTCTGATAAGAAGAGTCACTATTGGGCTCCTATTTCTATACACAGTACAAATAGGACTCCCGTCTGTTCCCAGCTAGTACAGTGTATTGGACTGAAGAGAAGCTACCGTTCTTGTCAGTTTCCTAAGCAGAGTTGAACTAGATATGGCCCGTGTGTGTAGGAAGCACAGTTCTTTTGTTCTGAGCAAGCTCACTGTTCGGACCCCATAGGAAACACAGTAGAGCAGAAGAGTGCTCTTTTCTCAAAAGCAGAGTGTGTTTCTTGTAAGGCAAGGTAGCGTTTGTTTCCCAGTACTAAATGGAGTTGAATCACACCCTGTTTTTGGTCCTACGAGCAAGAGTTGTTTTCTGGTAAGGAAAGTCACTATTGCGCTCCCATTGTCAGACACAGGGCAAATAGCACTGGCGTCTGTTCCCAGCATGTACAGTGTATTGGACTGAAGAGGATCTACAGTTCTTGTCAGTTTCCTAAGCAGAATTGAACTAGATATGACCGTATTTGTAGGAAGCACAGTTCTTTTGTTCTGAGCAAGCTCACTGTTCTGGCCCTATAGGAAACACAGTAGAGTAGAAGAGTGCTCTTTTCTCAAAAGCAGAGTTTGTTTCTTGTAAGGCGAGCTTGCGTTTGTTTCCCAGTCCTAAATGGAGTTGAATCCCATGCAGTTTCAGGTCCTACCAGCAAGAGTTGTTTTCTGGTAAGGAAAGTCACTATTGCGCTCCCATTTCTATACACAGTGCAAATAGCACTCGCATCTGTTCCCAGCCAGTACAGTGTATTGGACTGAAGCGGAGCTACTGTTCTTGTCAGTTTCCTAAGTAGAGTTGAACTAGATATGGCCCCTGTGTGTAGAAAGCACAGTTCTTTTTTTCTGAGCAAGCTCACTGTTCGGACACCATAGGAAAAACAGTCGAGTAGAAGAGTGCTCTTTGCTCAAAAGCAGAGTGTGTTTCTTTTAAGGCGAGCTAGCGTTTGTTTCCCAGTCCTAAATGGAGTTGAAACACATGCAGTTTATTGTCCTACGAGCAAGAGTTGTTTTCTGGTAAGAAGAGTCACTATTGCGCTCCCATTGTCATTCACAGGGCAAATAGCACTGGCGTCTGTTCCCAGCATGTACAGTGTATTGGACTGAAGAGGATCTACTGTTCTTTTCAGTTTCCTAAGCAGAATTGACCTAGATATGGCCGTATTTGTATGAAGCACAGTTCTTTTGTTCTGAGCAAGCTCACTGTTTTGGCCCTATAGGAAACACAGTAGAGTAGAAGAGTGCTCTTTTCTCAAAAGCAGAGTGTGTTTCTTGTAAGGCAAGCTAGCGTTTGTTTCCCAGTCCTAAATGGAGTTGAATCACATGCAGTTTTTGGTCCTACAAGCAAGAGTTGTTTTCTGGTAAGGAAAGTCACTATTGCGCTCTCATTTCCATACACAGTGCAAATAGCACTCGCATCTGTTCTTAGCAAGTACAGTGTATTGGACTGAAGGGGATCTACTGTTCTTGTCAGTTTCCTAAGCAGAGTTGAACTAGATATGGCCCTTGTGTGTAGGAAGCACAGTTCTTTTGTTCTGAGCAAGCACACTGTTCGGACCCCATAGAAAACTCATTAGAGTAGAAGAGTGCTCTTTTCTCATAAGCAGAGTGTGTTTCTTGTAAGGCGAGCTAGCGTTTGTTTCCCAGTCCTAAATGGAGTTGAATCACATGCAGTTTTTGGTCCTACGAGCAAGAGTTATTTTCTCATAAGCAAAGTAAATATTGCGCTCCCATTGCCATATACAGTGCAAATAGCACTCGCGTCTGTTCCCACCAAATACAGTGTATTGAACTGAAGAGGAGCTACTGTTCTTGTCAGTTTCCTAAGCAGAGTTGAACTAGATACGGCCCCTGTGTGTAGGAAGCACAGTTCTATTGTTCTGAACAAGCTCACTGTTCGGACGCCATAGGAAACACAGTAGAGTAGAAGAGTGCTCTTTTCTCAAAAGCAGAGT
This sequence comes from Peromyscus eremicus, assembly GCF_949786415.1. Taxonomy (NCBI): domain Eukaryota; kingdom Metazoa; phylum Chordata; class Mammalia; order Rodentia; family Cricetidae; genus Peromyscus; species Peromyscus eremicus. The sequence goes on along the minus strand of NW_026737208.1, from coordinate 29,458 downwards.
GTGTTTCTTGTAAGGCGAGCTAGCGTTTGTTTCCCAGTCCTAAATAAAGTTGAATCACATGCAGTTTTTGTGCCTACGAGAAAGAGGTGTTTTCTGATAAGAAGAGTCACTATTGGGCTCCTATTTCTATACACAGTACAAATAGGACTCCCGTCTGTTCCCAGCTAGTACAGTGTATTGGACTGAAGAGAAGCTACCGTTCTTGTCAGTTTCCTAAGCAGAGTTGAACTAGATATGGCCCGTGTGTGTAGGAAGCACAGTTCTTTTGTTCTGAGCAAGCTCACTGTTCGGACCCCATAGGAAACACAGTAGAGCAGAAGAGTGCTCTTTTCTCAAAAGCAGAGTGTGTTTCTTGTAAGGCAAGGTAGCGTTTGTTTCCCAGTACTAAATGGAGTTGAATCACACCCTGTTTTTGGTCCTACGAGCAAGAGTTGTTTTCTGGTAAGGAAAGTCACTATTGCGCTCCCATTGTCAGACACAGGGCAAATAGCACTGGCTTCTGTTCCCAGCATGTACAGTGTATTGGACTGAAGAGGATCTACAGTTCTTGTCAGTTTCCTAAGCAGAATTGAACTAGATATGACCGTATTTGTAGGAAGCACAGTTCTTTTGTTCTGAGCAAGCTCACTGTTCTGGCCCTATAGGAAACACAGTAGAGTAGAAGAGTGCTCTTTTCTCAAAAGCAGAGTTTGTTTCTTGTAAGGCGAGCTAGCGTTTGTTTCCCAGTCCTAAATGGAGTTGAATCCCATGCAGTTTCTGGTCCTACCAGCAAGAGTTGTTTTCTGGTAAGGAAAGTCACTATTGCGCTCCCATTTCTATACACAGTGCAAATAGCACTCGCATCTGTTCCCAGCCAGTACAGTGTATTGGACTGAAGCGGAGCTACTGTTCTTGTCAGTTTCCTAAGTAGAGTTGAACTAGATATGGCCCCTGTGTGTAGAAAGCACAGTTCTTTTTTTCTGAGCAAGCTCACTGTTCGGACACCATAGGAAAAACAGTCGAGTAGAAGATTGCTCTTTGCTCAAAAGCAGAGTGTGTTTCTTTTAAGGCGAGCTAGCGTTTGTTTCCCAGTCCTAAATGGAGTTGAAACACATGCAGTTTATTGTCCTACGAGCAAGAGTTGTTTTCTGGTAAGAAGAGTCACTATTGCGCTCCCATTGTCATTCACAGGGCAAATAGCACTGGCGTCTGTTCCCAGCATGTACAGTGTATTGGACTGAAGAGGATCTACTGTTCTTTTCAGTTTCCTAAGCAGAATTGACCTAGATATTTCCGTATTTGTATGAAGCACAGTTCTTTTGTTCTGAGCAAGCTCATTGTTTTGGCCCTATAGGAAACACAGTAGAGTAGAAGAGTGCTCTTTTCTCAAAAGCAGAGTGTGTTTCTTGTAAGGCAAGCTAGCGTTTGTTTCCCAGTCCTAAATGGAGTTGAATCACATGCAGTTTTTGGTCCTACGAGCAAGAGTTGTTTTCTGGTAAGGAAAGTCACTATTGCGCTCTCATTTCCATACACAGTGCAAATAGCACTCGCATCTGTTCTTAGCAAGTACAGTGTATTGGACTGAAGGGGATCTACTGTTCTTGTCAGTTTCCTAAGCAGAGTTGAACTAGATATGGCCCCTGTGTGTAGGAAGCACAGTTCTTTTGTTCTGAGCAAGCTCACTGTTCGGACCCCATAGAAAACTCATTAGAGTAGAAGAGTGCTCTTTTCTCATAAGCAGAGTGTGTTTCTTGTAAGGCGAGCTAGCGTTTGTTTCCCAGTCCTAAATGGAGTTGAATCACATGCAGTTTTTGGTCCTCCGAGCAAGAGTTATTTTCTCATAAGCAAAGTAAATATTGCGCTCCCATTGCCATATACAGTGCAAATAGCACTCGCGTCTGTTCCCACCAAATACAGTGTATTGAACTGAAGAGGAGCTACTGTTCTTGTCAGTTTCCTAAGCAGAGTTGAACTAGATACGGCCCCTGTGTGTAGGAAGCACAGTTCTATTGTTCTGAACAAGCTCACTGTTCGGACGCCATAGGAAACACAGTAGAGTAGAAGAGTGCTCTTTTCTCAAAAGCAGAGTGTGTTTCTTGTAAGGCGAGCTAGGGTTTGTTTCCCAGTCCTAAATGGAGTTGAATCACATGCAGTTTTTGTGCCTACGAGAAAGAGGTGTTTTCTGATAAGAAGAGTCACTATTGGGCTCCTATTTCTATACACAGTACAAATAGGACTCCCGTCTGTTCCCAGCTAGTACAGTGTATTGGACTGAAGAGAAGCTACCGTTCTTGTCAGTTTCCTAAGCAGAGTTGAACTAGATATGGCCCGTGTGTGTAGGAAGCACAGTTCTTTTGTTCTGAGCAAGCTCACTGTTCGGACCCCATAGGAAACACAGTAGAGCAGAAGAGTGCTCTTTTCTCAAAAGCAGAGTGTGTTTCTTGTAAGGCAAGGTAGCGTTTGTTTCCCAGTACTAAATGGAGTTGAATCACACCCTGTTTTTGGTCCTACGAGCAAGAGTTGTTTTCTGGTAAGGAAAGTCACTATTGCGCTCCCATTGTCAGACACAGGGCAAATAGCACTGGCGTCTGTTCCCAGCATGTACAGTGTATTGGACTGAAGAGGATCTACAGTTCTTGTCAGTTTCCTAAGCAGAATTGAACTAGATATGACCGTATTTGTAGGAAGCACAGTTCTTTTGTTCTGAGCAAGCTCACTGTTCTGGCCCTATAGGAAACACAGTAGAGTAGAAGAGTGCTCTTTTCTCAAAAGCAGAGTTTGTTTCTTGTAAGGCGAGCTAGCGTTTGTTTCCCAGTCCTAAATGGAGTTGAATCCCATGCAGTTTCTGGTCCTACCAGCAAGAGTTGTTTTCTGGTAAGGAAAGTCACTATTGCGCTCCCATTTCTATACACAGTGCAAATAGCACTCGCATCTGTTCCCAGCCAGTACAGTGTATTGGACTGAAGCGGAGCTACTGTTCTTGTCAGTTTCCTAAGTAGAGTTGAACTAGATATGGCCCCTGTGTGTAGAAAGCACAGTTCTTTTTTTCTGAGCAAGCTCACTGTTCGGACACCATAGGAAAAACAGTCGAGTAGAAGAGTGCTCTTTGCTCAAAAGCAGAGTGTGTTTCTTTTAAGGCGAGCTAGCGTTTGTTTCCCAGTCCTAAATGGAGTTGAAACACATGCAGTTTATTGTCCTACGAGCAAGAGTTGTTTTCTGGTAAGAAGAGTCACTATTGCACTCCCATTGTCATTCACAGGGCAAATAGCACTGGCGTCTGTTCCCAGCATGTACAGTGTATTGGACTGAAGAGGATCTACTGTTCTTTTCAGTTTCCTAAGCAGAATTGACCTAGATATGGCCGTATTTGTATGAAGCACAGTTCTTTTGTTCTGAGCAAGCTCACTGTTTTGGCCCTATAGGAAACACAGTAGAGTAGAAGAGTGCTCTTTTCTCAAAAGCAGAGTGTGTTTCTTGTAAGGCAAGCTAGCGTTTGTTTCCCAGTCCTAAATGGAGTTGAATCACATGCAGTTTTTGGTCCTACGAGCAAGAGTTGTTTTCTGGTAAGGAAAGTCACTATTGCGCTCTCATTTCCATACACAGTGCAAATAGCACTCGCATCTGTTCTTAGCAAGTACAGTGTATTGGACTGAAGGGGATCTACTGTTCTTGTCAGTTTCCTAAGCAGAGTTGAACTAGATATGGCCCCTGTGTGTAGGAAGCACAGTTCTTTTGTTCTGAGCAAGCTCACTGTTCGGACCCCATAGAAAACTCATTAGAGTAGAAGAGTGCTCTTTTCTCATAAGCAGAGTGTGTTTCTTGTAAGGCGAGCTAGCGTTTGTTTCCCAGTCCTAAATGGAGTTGAATCACATGCAGTTTTTGGTCCTACGAGCAAGAGTTATTTTCTCATAAGCAAAGTAAATATTGCGCTCCCATTGCCATATACAGTGCAAATAGCACTCGCGTCTGTTCCCACCAAATACAGTGTATTGAACTGAAGAGGAGCTACTGTTCTTGTCAGTTTCCTAAGCAGAGTTGAACTAGATACGGCCCCTGTGTGTAGGAAGCACAGTTCTATTGTTCTGAACAAGCTCACTGTTCGGACGCCATAGGAAACACAGTAGAGTAGAAGAGTGCTCTTTTCTCAAAAGCAGAGTGTGTTTCTTGTAAGGCGAGCTAGCGTTTGTTTCCCAGTCCTAAATGGAGTTGAATCACATGCAGTTTTTGTGCCTACGAGAAAGAGGTGTTTTCTGATAAGAAGAGTCACTATTGGGCTCCTATTTCTATACACAGTACAAATAGGACTCCCGTCTGTTCCCAGCTAGTACAGTGTATTGGACTGAAGAGAAGCTACCGTTCTTGTCAGTTTCCTAAGCAGAGTTGAACTAGATATGGCCCGTGTGTGTAGGAAGCACAGTTCTTTTGTTCTGAGCAAGCTCACTGTTCGGACCCCATAGGAAACACAGTAGAGCAGAAGAGTGCTCTTTTCTCAAAAGCAGAGTGTGTTTCTTGTAAGGCAAGGTAGCGTTTGTTTCCCAGTACTAAATGGAGTTGAATCACACCCTGTTTTTGGTCCTACGAGCAAGAGTTGTTTTCTGGTAAGGAAAGTCACTATTGCACTCCCATTGTCAGACACAGGGCAAATAGCACTGGCTTCTGTTCCCAGCATGTACAGTGTATTGGACTGAAGAGGATCTACAGTTCTTGTCAGTTTCCTAAGCAGAATTGAACTAGATATGACCGTATTTGTAGGAAGCACAGTTCTTTTGTTCTGAGCAAGCTCACTCTTCTGGCCCTATAGGAAACACAGTAGAGTAGAAGAGTGCTCTTTTCTCAAAAGCAGAGTTTGTTTCTTGTAAGGCGAGCTAGCGTTTGTTTCCCAGTCCTAAATGGAGTTGAATCCCATGCAGTTTCTGGTCCTACCAGCAAGAGTTGTTTTCTGGTAAGGAAAGTCACTATTGCGCTCCCATTTCTATACACAGTGCAAATAGCACTCGCATCTGTTCCCAGCCAGTACAGTGTATTGGACTGAAGCGGAGCTACTGTTCTTGTCAGTTTCCTAAGTAGAGTTGAACTAGATATGGCCCCTGTGTGTAGAAAGCACAGTTCTTTTTTTCTGAGCAAGCTCACTGTTCGGACACCATAGGAAAAACAGTCGAGTAGAAGAGTGCTCTTTGCTCAAAAGCAGAGTGTGTTTCTTTTAAGGCGAGCTAGCGTTTGTTTCCCAGTCCTAAATGGAGTTGAAACACATGCAGTTTATTGTCCTACGAGCAAGAGTTGTTTTCTGGTAAGAAGAGTCACTATTGCGCTCCCATTGTCATTCACAGGGCAAATAGCACTGGCGTCTGTTCCCAGCATGTACAGTGTATTGGACTGAAGAGGATCTACTGTTCTTTTCAGTTTCCTAAGCAGAATTGACCTAGATATGGCCGTATTTGTATGAAGCACAGTTCTTTTGTTCTGAGCAAGCTCACTGTTTTGGCCCTATAGGAAACACAGTAGAGTAGAAGAGTGCTCTTTTCTCAAAAGCAGAGTGTGTTTCTTGTAAGGCAAGCTAGCGTTTGTTTCCCAGTCCTAAATGGAGTTGAATCACATGCAGTTTTTGGTCCTACGAGCAAGAGTTGTTTTCTGGTAAGGAAAGTCACTATTGCGCTCTCATTTCCATACACAGTGCAAATAGCACTCGCATCTGTTCTTAGCAAGTACAGTGTATTGGACTGAAGGGGATCTACTGTTCTTGTCAGTTTCCTAAGCAGAGTAGAACTAGATATGGCCCCTGTGTGTAGGAAGCACAGTTCTTTTGTTCTGAGCAAGCTCACTGTTCAGACCCCCTAGGAAACACAGTACAGTAGAAGAGTGCTCTTTTCTCAAAAGCAGAGTGTGTTTCTTGTAAGGCAAGCTAGCATTTGTTTCCCAGTCCTAAATGGAGATGAATCACATGCAGTTTTTGGTCCTCTGACCAAGAGTTGTTTTCTGGTAAGGAAAGTCACTATTGCGCTCCCATTTCCATACACAGTGCAAATAGCACTCGCGTCTGTTGCCAGCAATTACAGTGTATTGGAGTGAAGCGGAGCTACTGTTCTTGTCAGTTTCCTAAGCAGAGTTGAACTAGATATGGCCCCTGTGTGTAGGAAGTACAGTTCTTTTGTTCTGAGCAAGCTCACTATTTGGACCCCATAGGAAACACAGTAGAGTAGAAGAGCGCTCTTTTATCAAAATCAGAGAGTCTCTCTTGTAAGGCGAGCTAGTGTTTGTTTCCCAGTCAGAAATGGAGTTGAATGCCATGCAGATTCTTGTCCTATGAGTAAGAGTTGTTTTCTGATAAGAAGAGTCACTATTGTGCTCCTATTGCCATACACAGGGCAAATAGCACTGGCGTCTGTTCCCAGCAAGAACAGTGTATTGGACTGAAGCGGAGCTACTGTTCTTGTCAGTTTCCTAAGCCAAGTTGAACTAGATATGGCTCGTGTGTAGGAAGCACAGTTCTTTTGTTTTGAGCAAGCTCACTGTTAGGACCCCATAGGAAACACAGTAGAGTAGAAGAGTGCTCTTTTCTCAAAGCAGAGTGTGTTTCTTGTAAGGTGAACTAGTGTTTGTTTCCCAGTTAGAAATGGAGTTGAATCCCATGCAGTTTCTGGTCCTACGAGCAAGAGTTGTTTTCTGGTAATGAAAGTCACTATGGCGCTCCCATTTCCATACACAGTGCAAATAGCACTCGCGTCTGTTCCCAGCAAGTTCAGTGTATTGGACTGAAGCGTAGCTACTGTTCTTGTCAGTTTCCTAAGCAGAGTTGAACTAGATATGGCCCCTGTGTGTAGGAAGCACAGTTCTTTTGTTCTGAGCAAGCTCACTATTCGGACACCATAGGAAATACAGTAGAGTAGAAGAGTGCTCTTTTCTCAAAAGCAGAGTGCCTTTCTTGTAAGGCGAGCTAGTGTTTGTTTCCCAGTCAGAAATGGAGTTGAATCCCATGCATTTTCTTGTAGATGAGTAAGAGTTGTTTTCTGATAAGAAGAGTCACTATTGTGCTCCTATTGCCATACACAGGGCAAATAGCACTCGTGTCTGTTCCCAGCTAGTACACTGTATTGGACTGAAGAGGAGCTACCGTTCTTGTCAGTTTCCTAAGCAGAGTTGAACTAGATATGGTCCATGTGTGTAGGAAGCACAGTTCTTTTGTTCTGAGCAAATTCACTGTTCTGGCCCAATAGGAAACACAGTAGAGTAGAAGAGTGCTCTTTTCTCAAAAGCAGAGTGTGTTTCTTGTAATGCGAGCTGGCATTTGTTTCCCAGTCCTAAATGGATTTGAATCACATGCAGTTTTTGGTCCTACGACCAAGAGTTGTTTTCTGGTAAGGAAAGTCATTATTGTGATCACATTTCCATACACAGTGCAAATAGCACTCGTGTCTGTTCCCAGCAATTACAGTGTATTGGACTGAAGCGGAGCTACAGTTCTTGTCAGTTTCCTAAGCAGAGTTGAACTAGATATGGCCCCTGTGTGTAGCAAGCACAGTTCTTTTGTTCTGAGCAAGCTCACTATTTGGACCCCATAGGAAACACAGTAGAGTAGAAGAGTGCTCTTTTCTCAAAAGCAGAGAGTCTTTCTTGTAAGGCGAGCTAGTGTTTGTTTCCCAGTCAGAAATGGAGTTGAGTCCCATGCAGTTTCTTGTCCTATGAATAAGAGTAGTTTTCTGATAAGAACAGTCACTATTGTGCTTCTATTGCCTTACACAGGGCAAATAGCACTCGCGTCTGTTCCCCGCTAGTACACTGTATTGGACTGAAGAGGAGCTACCGTTCTTGTCAGTTTCCTAAGCAGAGTTGAACTAGATATGGCCCGTGTGTGTAGGAAGCACAGTTCTTTTGTTCTGAGCAAGCTCACTGTTCAGACCCCATAGGAAACACAGTAGAGTAGAAGACTGCTCTTTTCTCAAAAGCAGAGTGTGTTTCTTGTAAGGCGAGCTAGCGTTTGTTTCCAGTCCTAAATGGAGTTGAATCACATGCAGTTTTGGTCCTACGAGCAAGAGTTGTTTTCTGGTAATAAAGTCACTGTTGCGCTCCCATTGCCATACACAGTGTAAATAGCACTCGCATCTGTTCCCAGCAAGTACAGTGTATTGGACTGAAGCAGAGCTACTGTTCTTGTCAGTTTCCTAAGCAGAGTTGAACTAGATATGGCCCCTGTGTGTAGCAAGCACAGTTCTTTTGTTCTGAGCAAGCTCACTATTTGGACCCCATAGGAAACACGGTAGAGTAGAAGAGTGCTCTTTTCTCAAAATCAGAGAGTCTTTCTTGTAAGGCGAGCTAGTGTTTGTTTCCCAGTCAGAAATGGAGTTGAATCCCATGCAGTTTCTTGTCCTATGAGTAAGAGTTGTTTTCTGATAAGAAGAGACACTATTGTGCTCCTATTGCCATACACAGTGCAAATAGCACTCGTGTCTGTTCCCAGCTAGTACAGTGTATTGGACTAAAGAGGAGCTACCGTTCTTGTAAGTTTCCTTAGCAGAATTGAACTAGATATGGCCCGTGTGTGTAGGAAGCACAGTTCTTTTGTTCTGAGCAAGCTCACTGTTCGGACCCCATAGGATACACAGTCGAGTAGAAGAGTGCTCTTTTCTCAAAAGCAGAGTGTGTTTCTTGTTAGGTGAGCTAGCGTTTGTTTCCCAGTCCTAAATGGAGTTGAATCACATGCAGTTTCTTGTCCTACGAGCAAGAGTTGTTTTCTGGTAAGAAGAGTCACTATTGTGCTCCCATTGTCATACAAAGGGCAAATAGCACTGGCGTCTTTTCCCAGAATGTACAGTGTATTGGACTGAACAGGAGCTACTGTTCTTTTCAGTTTCCTAAGCAGAATTGAACTAGATATGGCAGTATTTGTATGAAGCACAGTTCTTTTGTTCTGAGCAAGCTCACTGTTCTGGCCCTATAGGAAACACAGTAGAGTAGAAGAGTGCTCTTTTCTCAAAAGCAGAGTGTGTTTTTTGTAAGGCGAGCTAGCGTTTGTTTCCCAGTCCTAAATGGAGTTGAATCACATGCAGTTTTTGGTCCTACGACCAAGAGTTTTTTTCTGGTAAGGAAAGTCACTATTGCGCTCCCATTGTCATACACAGGGCAAATAGCTCTGGCATCTGTTCACAGCATGTACAGTGTATTGGACTGAACAGGAGCTACTGTTCTTTTCAGTTTCCTAAGCAGAATTGAACTAGATATGGCAGTATTTGTAGGAAGCACAGTTCTTTTGTTCTGAGCAAGATCACTCTTCTGGCCCTATAGTAAACACAGTAGAGTAGAAGAGTGCTCTTTTCTCAAAAGCAGAGTGTGTTTCTTGTAAGGCGAGCTACCGTTTGTTTCCCAGTCCTAAATGGAGTTGAATCACATGCAGTTTTTGGTCCTACGACCAAGAGTTGTTTTCTGGTAATAAAGTCTCTATTGTGCTCCCATTGCCATACACAGTGCAAATAGCACTCGCATCTGTTCCCAGCAAGTACAGTGTATTGGGCTGAAGCAGAGCTACTGTTCTTGTCAGTTTCCTAAGCAGAGTTGAACTAGATATGGCCCGTGTGTGTAGGAAGCACAGTTCTTTTGTTCTGAGCAAGCTCACTGTTCAGACCCCATAGGAAACACAGTAGAGTAGAAGAGTGCTCTTTTCTCAAAAGCAGAGTGTGTTTTTTGTAAGGCGAGCTAGCGTTTGTTTCCCAGTCCTAAATGGATTTGAATCACATGCAGTTTTTTGTCCTACGAGCAAGAGGTGTTTTCTGGTTAGGAAAGTCACTATTGCGCTCCCATTTACATACACAGTGCAAATGGCACTCGCGTCTGTTCCCAGCAAGTACAGTGTATTGGACTGAAGCGTAGCTACTGTTCTTGTCAGTTTCCTAAGCAGAGTTGAACTAGATATGGCCCCTGTGTGTAGGAAGCACAGTTCTTTTGTTCTGAGCAAGCTCACTATTTGGACCCCATAGGAAACACAGTAGAGTAGAAGACTGCTCTTTTCTCAAAGCAGAGTGTGTTGCTTGTAAGGAGAGCTAGCGTTTCTTTCCCAGTCCTAAATGGAGTTGAATCACATCCAGTTTTTGGTCCTACGAGCAAGAGTTGTTTTCTGGTAAGAAGAGTCACTATTGTGCTCCCATTGTCATACAAAGGGCAAATAGTCCTGGCGTCTGTTCCCAGCATGTACAGTGTATTTGACTGAAGAGGAGCTACTGTTCTTGTCAGTTTCCTAAGCAGAGTATAACTAGATATGGCCCCTGTGTGTAGGAAGCACAGTTCTTTTGTTCTGAGCAAGCTCACTGTTCTGGCCCTATAGGAAACACAGTAGAGTAGAAGAGTGCTCTTTTCTCAAAAGCAGAGTGTGTTTTTTGTAAGGCGAGCTATGGTTTGTTTCCCAGTCCTAAATGGAGTTGAATCACATGCAGTTTTTGGTCCTACGACCAAGAGTTGTTTTCTGGTAAGGAAAGTCACTATTGCGCTCCCATTTACATACACAGTGCAAATAGCACTCGCGTCTGTTCCCAGCAAGTACAGTGTATTGGACTGAAGCGGAGCAAGTGTTCTTGTCAGTTTCCTAAGCAGAATTGAACGAGATGTGTCCCGTGTGAGTAGGAATCACAGTTCTTTTTTTTCTGAGCAAGCTCACTATTCGGACCCCATAGGAAACACAGTAGAGTAGAAGAGTGCTCTTTTCTCAAAATCAGAGAGTCTTTCTTGTAAGGCGAGCTAGTGTTTGTTTCCCAGTCAGAAATGGAGTTGAATCCCATGCAGTTTCTTGTCCTATGAGTAAGAGTTGTTTTCTGATAAGAAGAGTCACTATTGTGCTCCTATTGTCATACACAGTGCAAATAGCACTCGCATCTGTTCCCAGCTAGTACAGTGTATTGGACTGAAGAGGAGCTACCGTTCTTGTCAGTTTCCTAAGCAGAGTTGAACTAGATATGGCCCGTGTGTTTATGAAGCCCAGTTCTTTTGTTCTGAGCAAGCTCACTGTTAGGACCCCATAGGATACACAGTCGAGTAGAACAGTGCTCTTTTCTCAAAAGCAGAGTGTGTTTCTTGTAAGGCGAGCTAGTGTTTGTTTCCCAATCAGAAATGGAGTTGAATCCCATGCAGTTTCTGGTCTTATGAGCAAGAGTTGTTTTCTGATAAGAAGAGACACTATTGTGCTCCTATTGCCATACACAGTGCAAATAGCACTGGCTTCTGTTCCCAGGAAGTACAGTGTATTGGACTGAAGAGGATCTACTGTTCTTGTCAGTTTCCTAAGCAGAGTTGAACTACATATGGTCCTTGTGTGTAGGAAGCACAGTTCTTTTGTTCTGAGCAAGCTCACTGTTTGGACCCCATAGGAAACACAGTAGAGTAGAAGAGTGCTCTTTTCTCAAAAGCAGAGTGTGTTTCTTGTAAGGCGAGCTAGCATTTGTTTCCCAGTCCTAAATGGAGCTGAATCACATGCAGTTTCTGGTCCTATGAGCAAGAGTTGTTTTCTGGTAAGGAAAGTCACTATTGTGCTCCCATTGCCATACACAGTGCCAATAGCACTCGCGTCTGTTCCCAGCAAGTACAGTGTATTGGACTGAAGCAGAGCTACTGTTCTTGTCAGTTTCCTAAGCAGAGATGAACTAGATAAGGCCCGTGTGTGTAGGAAGCACAGTACTTTTGTTCTGAGCAAGCTCACTGTTCAGACCCCCTAGAAAACACAGTAGAGTAGAAGAGTGCTCTTTTTTCAAAAGCAGAGTGTGTTTTTTGTAAGGCGAGATAGCGTTTGTTTCCCAGTCCTAAATGGAGTCGAATCACATGCACTTTCTTGTCCTACGACCAAGAGTTGTTTTCTGGTAAGGAAAGTCACTGTTGCGCTCCCTTTTACATACACAGTGCAAATAGCACTCGCGTCTGTTCCCAGCAAGTACAGTGTATTGGACTGAATCGTAGCTACTGTTCTTGTCAGTTTCCTAAGCAGAGTTGAACTAGATATGGCCCCTGTGTGTAGGAAGCACAGTTCTTTTGTTCTGAGCAAGCTCACTATTCAGACACCATAGGAAACACAGTAAAGTAGATGAGTGCTCTTTTCTCAAAATCAGAGTGTCTTTCTTGTAAGGCGAGCAGGTGTTTGTTTCCCAGGCAGAAATGGAGTTGAATCCCATGCAGTTTCTGGTCCTATGAGCAAGAGTTGTTTTCTGATAAGAAGGGTCACTATTGTCTCCTATTGCCATACACAGTGCAAATAGCACTCGCCTCTGTTCCCAGCAAGTACAGTGTATTGGACTGAAGAGGAGCTACTGTTCTTGTCAGTTTCCTAAGCAGAGTTGAACTACATATAGTCCGTGTGTGTAGGATGCACAGTTCTTTTGTTCTGAGCAAGCTCACTGTTCGGACCCCATAGGAAACACAGTAGAGTAGAAGACTGCTCTTTTCTCAAAAGCAGAGTGTGTTTCTTGTAAGGCGAGCTAGCGTTTGTTTCCCAGTCCTAAATGGAGTTGAATCACATGCAGTTTTTGGTCCTACGACCAAGAGTTGTTTTCTGGTAATAAAGTCACTATTGCGCTCCCATTGCCATACACTGTGCAAATAGCATTCGCATCTGTTCCCAGCAAGTACAGTGTATTGGACTGAAGCAGAGCTACTGTTCTTGTCAGTTTACTAAGCAGATTTGAACTAAATATGGCCCGTGTGTGTAGGAAGCACAGTTCTTTTGTTCTGAGCAAGCTCACTGTTCGGACCCCATAGGAAACACAGTAGAGTAGAAGAGTGCTCTTTTCTCAAAAGCAGAGTGTGTTTTTTGTAAGGCGAGCTAGCGTTTGTTTCCCAGTCCTAAATGGATTTGAATCACATGCAGTTTTTTGTCGACGAGCAAGAGGTGTTTTCTGGTAAGGAAAGTCACTTTTGTGCTCCGATTTACATAAACAGTGCAAATGGCACTCGCGTCTGTTCCCAGCAAGTACAGTGTATTTGACTGAAGCGTAGCTACTGTTCTTGTCAGTTTCCTAAGCAGAGTTGAACTAGATATGGCCCCTGTTTGTAGGAAGCACAGTTCTTTTGTTCTGAGCAAGCTCACTATTTGGACCCGATAGAAAACACAGTAGAGTAGAAAGAGTGCTCTTTTCTCAAAGCAGAGTGTGTTTCTTGTAAGGAGAGCTAGCGTTTGTTTCCCAGTCCTAAATGGAGTTGAATCACATCCAGTTTTTGGTCCTACGAGCAAGATTTGTTTTCTGGTAAGAAGAGTCACTATTGTGCTCCCATTGTCATACAAAGGGCAAATAGCACTCGCTTCTGTTCCCAGCATGTACAGTGTATTGGACTGAAGAGGAGCTACTGTTCTTGTCTGTTTCCTAAGCCGAGTATAACTAGATATGGCCCCTGTGTGTAGGAAGCACAGTTCTTTTGTTCTGAGCAAGCTCACTGTTCTGGCCCTATAGGAAACACAGTAGAGTAGAAGAGTGCTCTTTTCTCAAAAGCAGAGTGTGTTTTTTGTAAGGCGAGCTAGCGTTTGTTTCCCAGTCCTAAATGGATTTGAATCACATGCAGTTTTTGGTCCTACGACCAAGAGTTGTTTTCTGGTAAGGAAAGTCACTATTGCGCTCCCATTTACATACACAGTGCAAATAGCACTCGCGTCTGTTCCCAGCAAGTACAGTGTATTGGAATGAAGCGGAGCTACTGTTCTTGTCAGTTTCCTAAGCAGAGTTGAACGAGATATGTCCCGTGTGTGTAGGAATCACAGTTCTTTTTTTCTGAGCAAGCTCACTATTCGGAATCCATAGGAAACACAGTAGAGTAGAAGAGTGCTCTTTTCTCAAAATCAGAGAGTCTTTCTTGTAAGGCGAGCTAGTGTTTGTTTCCCAGTCAGAAATGGAGTTGAATCCCATGCAGTTTCTTGTCCTATGAGTAAGAGTTGTTTTCTGATAAGAAGAGTCACTATTGTGCTCCTATTGCCATACACAGTGCAAATAGCACTCGCGTCTTTTCCCAGCTACTACAGTGTATTGGACTGAAGAGGATCTACTGTTCTTGTCAGTTTCCTAAGCAGAATTGAACTAGATATGGCCGTATCTGTAGGAAGCAAAGTTCTTTTGTTCTGAGCAAACTCACTGTTCTGTCCCTATAGGAAACACAGTAGAGTAGAAGAGTGCTCTTTTCTCAAAAGGAGAGTGTGTTTCTTGTAATGCGAACTAGTGTTTGTTTCTCAGTCAGAAATGGAGTTGAATCCCATGCAGTTTCTGGTCCTACGAGCAAGAGTTGTTTTCTGGTAAGGGAAGTCACTTTTGCGCTCCCAGTGCCATACACAGTGCAAATAGCACTCCCGTCTGTTCCCAGCAAGTACAGTGTATTGGACTGAAGAGAAGCTACTGTTCTTGTCAGTTTCCAAAGCAGAGTTGAACTAGATATGGCCCGTGAGTGTAGGAAGCACAGTTCTTTTGTTATGAGCAAGCTCAATGTTCGGGACCCATAGGAAACACACCAGAGTAGAAGACTGCTTTTTTCTAAAAGCAGAGTGTGTTTCTTGTAAGGCGAGCTAGTGTTTGTTTCCCAGTCAGAAATGGAGTTGAATCCCATGAAGTTTCCGGTCCTACGAGCAAGAGGTGTTTTATGGTAAGGAAAGTCACTATTGCACTCCCATTTCCATACACAGTGCAAATAGCACTCGCGTCTGTTCTTAGCATGTACAGTGTATTGGACTGAAGAGGAGCTACTGTTCTTGTCAGTTTCCTAAGCAGTATGAACTAGATATGGCCCGTGTGTGTAGGAAGCACAGTTCTTTTGTTCTGAGCAAACTCACTGGTCAGACCCCCTAGGAAACACAGTAGAGTAGAAGAGTGCTCTTTTCTCAAAAGCAGAGTGTGTTTTTTGTAAGGCGAGATAGCGTTGTTTCCCACTCCTAAATGGAGTTGAATCTCATGCAGTTTTTGGTCCTACGACCAAGAGTTGTTTTCTGGTAAGGAAAGTCACTATTGCGCTCCCATTTCCATACACAGTGCAAATAGCACTCACGTCTGTTCACAGCAAGTACAGTGTATTGGACTGAAGCGTAGCTACTGTTCTTGTCAGTTTCCTAAGCAGAGTTGAAGTAGATATGGCCCCTGTGCTTAGGAAGCACAGTTCTTTTGTTCTGAGCAAGCTCACTATTCGGACCCCATAGGAAACGCAGTAGAGTAGAAGAGTGCTCTTTTCTCAAAATCAGAGTGTCTTTCTTGTAAGGCGAGCTAGTGTTTGTTTCTCAGTCAGAAATGGAGTTGAATTACATGCAGTTTCTGGTCCTATGAGCAAGAGTTGTTTTCTGATAAGAAGAGTCACTATTGTGCTCCTATTGCCATACACAGTGCAAATAGCACTCGCGTCTGTTCTCAGCAAGTACAGCGTATTGGAATGAATAGGAGCTGCTGTTCTTGTCAGTTTCCTAAGCAGAGTTGAACTAGATATGGCCCGTGTGTGTAGGAAGCACAGTTCTTTTGTTCTGAGCAAGCTCAATGTTCGGACCCCATATGAACCACAGTAGAATAGAAGACTGCTCTTTTCTCAAAAGCAGAGTGTGTTTCTAGTAAGGCGAGCTAGCATTTGTTTCCCAGTCCTAAATGGAGTTGAATCACATGCAGTTTCTTGTCCTACGAGCAGGAGTTGTTTTCTGGTAAGAAGAGTCACAATTGCGTTCCCATTGTCATACACGGCAAATAGCACTGGCCTACATTCCCAGCATGTCCAGTGTATTGGACTGAAGAGGATCTACTGTTCTTTTCAGTTTCCTAAGCAGAATTGAACTAGATATGGCCGTATTTTTATGAAGCACAGTTCTTTTGTTCTGAGCAAGCTCACTGTTCTGGGCCAATAGGAAACACACTAGAGTAGAAGAGTGCTCTTTTCTCAAAAGCAGAGTGTGTTTCTTGTAAGGCGAGCTAGCGTTTGTTTCCCAGTCCTAAATGGATTTGAATCACATGCAGTTTTTGGTCCTACGAGCAAGAGTTGTTTTCTGGTAAGGAAAGTCACTATTGCGCTCCCATTGCCATACACAGTGCAAATAGCACTCGTGTCTGTTCCCAGCAAGTGCAGTGTATTGGACTGAAGAAGAGCTACAGTTCTTGTCAGTTTCCTAAGCAGAGTTGAACTAGATATGGCCCATGTGTGTAGGAAACACAGTTCTTTTGTTCTGAGCAAGCTCTCTGTACGGACCTCATAAGAAACACAGTAGAGTAGATGACTGCTCTTTTCTCAAAAGCAGAGTGTGTTTCTTGAAAGGCGAGCTAGCGTTTGTTTCCCAATCCTAAATGGAGATGAATCACATGCAGTTTCTTGTCCTTCAAGTAAGAGATGTTTTCTAGTAAGAAGAGTCACTATTGCGCTCCCATTGTCATACACAGGTCAAATAGCACTGGCGTCTGTTCCCAGCATGTACAGTGTATTGGACTGAAGAGCATCTACTGTTCTTCTCAATTTCCTAAGCAGTGTTGAACTAGATATGGCCCGTGTGTGTAGGAAGCACAGTTCTTTTGTTCTGAGATTGCTCACTGTTCCGGCCTTATAGGAAAGACATTAGAGTAGAAGAGTGCTCCTTTCTCAAAAGCAGAGTGTGTTTCTTGTAAGTCAAGCTAGCGTTTGTTTCCCAGTCCTAAATGGAGTTGAATCACATGCAGTTTCTGGTCCTACGAGCAAGAGTTGTTTTCTGGTAATAAGTCACTGTTGCGCTCCCATTGCCATACACAGTATAAATAGCACTCGCATCTGTTCCCAGCAAGTACAGTGTATTGGACTGAAGCGGAGCTACTGTTCTTGTAAGTTTCCTAAGCAGAGTTTAACTAGATATGGCCCGTGTGTGTAGGAAGCACAGTTCTTTTGTTCTGAACAAGCTCATTGTTCGGACCCCATATGAACCACAGTAGAATAGAAGACTGCTCTTTTCTCAAAAGCAGAGTGTGTTTCTTGTAAGGCGAGCTAGCGTTTGTTTCCCAGTCCTAAATGGATTTGAATCACATGCAGTTTTTGCTCCTACGAGCAAGAGTTGTTTTCTGGAAAGGAAAGTCACTATTGTGCTCCCATTTACATACACAGTGCAAATAGCACTCGCATCTGTTCCCAGCAAGTACAGTGTATTGGACTGAAGATGAGCTACTGTTCTTGTCAGTTTCCTAAGCAGAGTTGAACTAGATATGGCCCCTGTGTGTAGGAAGCACAGTTCTTTTGTTCTGAGCAAGCTCAATGTTCGGACCCCATATGAACCACAGTAGAATAGAAGACTGCTCTTTTCTCAAAAGCAGAGTGTGTTTCTAGTAAGGCGAGCTAGCATTTGTTTCCCAGTCCTAAATGGAGTTGAATCACATGCAGTTTCTTGTCTTACGAGCAGGAGTTGTTTTCTGGTAAGAAGAGTCACAATTGCGTTCCCATTGTCATACACGGCAAATAGCACTGGCCTCCATTCCCAGCATGTACAGTGTATTGGACTGAAGAGGATCTACTGTTCTTTTCAGTTTCCTAAGCAGAATTGAACTAGATATGGCCGTATTTTTATGAAGCACAGTTCTTTTGTTCTGAGCAAGCTCACTGTTCTGGGCCAATAGGAAACACACTAGAGTAGAAGAGTGCTCTTTTCTCAAAAGCAGAGTGTGTTTCTTGTAAGGCGAGCTAGCGTTTGTTTCCCAGTCCTAAATGGATTTGAATCACATGCAGTTTTTGGTCCTACGAGCAAGAGTTGTTTTCTGGTAAGGAAAGTCACTATTGCGCTCCCATTGCCATACACAGTGCAAATAGCACTCGCGTCTGTTCCCAGCAAGTGCAGTGTATTGGACTGAAGAAGAGCTACAGTTCTTGTCAGTTTCCTAAGCAGAGTTGAACTAGATATGGCCCATGTGTGTAGGAAACACAGTTCTTTTGTTCTGAGCAAGCTCTCTGTACGGACCTCATAAGAAACACAGTAGAGTAGATGACTGCTCTTTTCTCAAAAGCAGAGTGTGTTTCTTGTAAGGCGAGCTAGCGTTTGTTTCCCAATCCTAAATGGAGATGAATCACATGCAGTTTCTTGTCCTTCAAGTAAGAGATGTTTTCTAGTAAGAAGAGTCACTATTGTGCTCCCATTGTCATACACAGGTCAAATAGCACTGGCGTCTGTTCCCAGCATGTACAGTGTATTGGACTGAAGAGCATCTACTGTTCTTCTCAATTTCCTAAGCAGTGTTGAACTAGATATGGCCCGTGTGTGTAGGAAGCACAGTTCTTTTGTTCTGAGATTGCTCACTGTTCCGGCCTTATAGGAAAGACATTAGAGTAGAAGAGTGCTCCTTTCTCAAAAGCAGAGTGTGTTTCTTGTAAGTCAAGCTAGCGTTTGTTTCCCAGTCCTAAATGGAGTTGAATCACATGCAGTTTCTTGTCCTACGAGCAAGAGTTGTTTTCTGGTAATAAGTCACTGTTGCGCTCCCATTGCCATATACAGTATAAATAGCACTCGCATCTGTTCCCAGCAAGTACAGTGTATTGGACTGAAGCGGAGCTACTGTTCTTGTAAGTTTCCTAAGCAGAGTTTAACTAGATATGGCCCGTGTGTGTAGGAAGCACAGTTCTTTTGTTCTGAACAAGCTCATTGTTCGGACCCCATATGAACCACAGTAGAATAGAAGACTGCTCTTTTCTCAAAAGCAGAGTGTGTTTCTTGTAAGGCGAGCTAGCGTTTGTTTCCCAGTCCTAAATGGATTTGAATCACATGCAGTTTTTGGTCCTACGAGCAAGAGTTGTTTTCTGGAAAGGAAAGTCACTATTGTGCTCCCATTTACATACACAGTGCAAATAGCACTCGCATCTGTTCCCAGCAAGTACAGTGTATTGGACTGAAGATGAGCTACTGTTCTTGTCAGTTTCCTAAGCAGAGTTGAACTAGATATGGCCCCTGTGTGTAGGAAGCACAGTTCTTTTGTTCTGAGCAAGCTCACTGTTCGGACCCCTTAGGAAACACAGTAGAGTAGAAGAGTGCTCTTTTCACAAAAACAGTGTGTGTTTCTTGTAAGGCGAGCTAGTGTTTGTTTCCCAGTTCTAAATGGAGTTGAATCACATGCAGTTTCTGTTCCTATGAGCAAGAATTGTTTTCTGGGAAGAAGAGTCACTATTGTGCTCCCATTGCCATACACAGTGCAAATAGCACTCATGTCTGTTCCAAGCAAGTACAGTGTATTGGACTGAAGAGGAGATACTGTTCTTGTCAGTTTCCTAAGCAGAGTTGAACTAGATATGGCCCCTGTGTGTAGGAAGCACAGTTGTTTTGTTCTGAGCAAGCTCACTGTTCGGACACAATAGGAAACACAGTAGAGTAGAAGAGTGCTCTTTTCTCAAAAGCAGAGTGTGTTTCTTGTAAGGCGAGCTAGCGTTTGTTTCCCAGTCCTAAATGGAGTTGAATCACATGCAGTTTCTGGACCTATGAGCATGATTTGTTTTCTGGTAAGAAGAGTCACTATTGCGCTCCCATTGTCATAAACAGGGCAATTAGCACTGGCGTCTGTTCCCAGCATGTACAGTGTATTGGACTGAAGAGAATCTACAGTTCTTGTCAGTTTCCTAAGTAGAATTGAACTAGTTATGGCCGTGTGCGTAGGAAGCACAGTTCTTTTGTTCTGAGCAAGCTCACTGTTCTGGCCCTATAAAAAACAAAATAGAGTAGAAAAGTGATGGTTTTGAAAAAGCAGAGTGTCTTTCTTGTAAGACGAGCTAGCGTTTGTTTCCCAGTCCTAAATTTAGTTGAATCACATGCAGTTTCTGGTCCTACGAGCAAGAGTTGTTTTCTGGTAAGGAAAGTCACTATTGCGATCCCATTGCCATACACAGTGCAAATAGCACTCGCGTCTGCTCCCAGCAAGTGCAGTGTATTGGACTGAAGAAGAGCTACTGTTCTTGTCAGTTTCCTAAGCAGAGTTGAACTAGATATGGCCCATGTGTGTAGGAAACACAGTTCTTTTGTTCTGAGCAAGCTCACTGTATGGACCCCATAAGAAACACAGTAGAGTAGAAGACTGCTCTTTTCTCAAAAGCAGAGTGTGTTTCTTGTAAGGCGAGCTAGCGTTTGTTTCCCAATCCTAAATGGAGATGAATCACATGCAGTTTCTTGTCCTACGAGTAAGAGATGTTTTCTGGTAAGAAGAGTCACTATTGCGCTATCACTGTCATACACAGGGCAAATAGCACTGGCGTCTGTTCCCAGCATGTACAGTGTATTTGACTGAAGAGCATCTACTGTTCTCTCAGTTTCCTAAGCTGAGTTGAATTAGATATGGCCCGTGTGTGTAGGAAGCACAGTTCTTTTGTTCTGAGATTGCTCACTGTTCTGGCCTTATAGGAAAGACATTAGAGTAGAAGAGTGCTCCTTTCTCAAAAGCAGAGTGTGTTTCTTGTAAGTCAAGCTAGCATTTGTTTCCCAGTCCTAAATGGAGTTGAATCACATGCAGTTTCTGGTCCTACGAGCAAGAGTTGTTTTCAGGTAAGAAGAGTCACTATTGTGCTCCCATTGTCATAAACGGGGCAAATAGCACTGGCATCTGTGTACAGATGTATTGGACTGAAGACGATCTGCTGTTCTTGTCAGTTTCCTAAGCATAATTGAATTAGATATGGCCCATGTGTGTAGGAAGCACAGTTCTTTTGTTCAGAGCAAGCTCACTGTTCGGATCCCATTGGATACACAGTCGAGTAGAAGAGTGCTCTTTTCTCAAAAGCAGAGTGTGTTTCTTGTAAGGCGAACTAGCGTTTGTTTCCCAGTCCTAAATCGAGTTGAATCACATGCAGTTTCTTGTCCTTAGAGCAAGAGTTGTTTTCTGGTAAGAAGAGTCACTATTGCGCTCCCATTGTCATACACAGGGCAAATAGCACTTGCGTCTGTTCCCAGCATGTACAGTGTATTGGACTGAAAAGGATCTACTGTTCTTGTCAGTTTCCTAAGCAGAATTGAACTAGATATGGCCGTATTTGTAGGAAGCACAGTTCTTTGTTCTGAGCAAGCTCACTGTTCTGGCCATATAGGAAACACAGTAGAGTAGAAGAGTGCTCTTTTCTCAAAAGCAGAGTGTGTTTCCTGTAAGGTGAGCTAGGGTTTGTTTCTGAGTCCTAAATGGAGTTGTATCACATGCAGTTTTTGGTCCTACGAGCAAGAGTTGTTTTCTGGTAAGGAAAGTCATTATTGCGCTCCATTGCCATACACAGTGCAAATAGCACTCGTGTCTGTTCCCAAAAAGTACAGTGAATTGGACTGAAGCGGAGCTAATGTTCTTGTCAGTTTCCTAAGCAGAGTTGAACTAGATATGGCCCGTGTTTCTAGGAAGCACAGTTCTTTTGTTCTGAGCAAGCTCACTGTTCAGACCCCCTTGGAAACACAGTCGAGTAGAAGACTGCTCTTTTCTCAAAATCAGAGTGTCTTTCTTGTAAGGCGAGCTAGCGTTTGTTTCCCATTCCTAAATGGAGTTGAATTACATCCAGTTTTTGGTCCTATGAGCAAGAGTTGTTTTCTGGTAAGGAAAGTCACTATTGTGCTCCCATTGCCATACACAGTGCAAATAGCACTTGTGTCTGTTCCCAGCAAGTACAGTGTATTGGACTGAAAAGGAGCTACTGTTCTTGTCAGTTTCCTAAGCAGAGTTGAACTAGATATGGCCCGTGTGTGGAGGAAGCACAGTTCTGTTGTTCTGAGCAAGCTCACTGTTCGGTCCCCATAGGATACACAGTAGAGTAGAAGAGTGCTCTTTTCTTAAAAGCAGAGTGTGTTCTTGTAAGGCAAGCTAGCGTTTTTTTTCCCAGTCCTAAATCGAGTTGAATCACATGCAGTTTCTTGTCCTACGAGCAAGAGTTGTTTTCTGGTAAGAAGAGTCACTATTGCGCTCCCATTTTCATACACAGGGCAAATAGCACTTGCGTCTGTTCCTAGCATGTACAGTGTACTGGACTGAAGAGGATCTACAGTTCTTGTCAGTTTCCTAAGCAGAGTTGAACTAGATATGGCCCATGTGTGTAGGAAACACAGTTCTTTTGTTATGAGCAAGCTCTCTGTACGGACCTCATAAGAAACACAGTAGAGTAGATGACTGCTCTTTTCTCAAAGGCAGAGTGTGTTTCTTGTAAGGCGAGCTAGCGTTTGTTTCCCAATCCTAAATGGAGATGAATCACATGCAGTTGCTTGTCCTTCAAGTAAGAGATGTTTTCTAGTAAGAAGAGTCACTATTGCGCTCCCATTGTCATACACAGGGCAAATAGCACTGGCGTCTGTTCCCAGCATGTACAGTGTATTGGACTGAAGAGCATCTACTGTTCTTCTCAGTTTCCTAAGCAGAGTTGAACTAGATATGGCCCGTGTGTGTAGGAAGCACAGTTCTTTTGTTCTGAGATTGCTCACTGTTCCGGCCTTATAGGAAAGACATTAGAGTAGAAGAGTGCTCCTTTCTCAAAAGCAGAGTGTGTTTCTTGTAAGTCAAGCTTGCGTTTGTTTCCCAGTCCTAAATGGAGTTGAATCACATGCAGTTTCTGGTCCTACGAGCAAGAGTTGTTTTCTGGTAAGAAGAGTCACTATTGCGCTCCCATTGTCATAAACGGGGCAAATAGCACTGGCATCTGTGTACAGATGTATTGGACTGAAGAGGATCTACTGTTCTTGTCAGTTTCCTAAGCATAATTGAACTAGATATGGCCCGTGTGTGTAGGAAGCACAGATCTTTTGTTCTGAGCAAGCTCACTGTTCAGACCCCATAGGAAACACAGTAGAGTAGAGGAGTGCTCTTTTCTCAAAAGCAGAGTGTGTTTCTTGTAAGGTGAGCTAGTGTTTGTTTCCCAATCAGAAATGGAGTTGAGTCACATCCAGTTTTTGGTCCTACGAGCAAGAGTTTTTTTCTGGTAAGGAAAGTCACTATTGTGGTCCCAATGCCATACACAGTGCAAATAGCACTTGCGTCTGTACCCAGCAAGAACAGTGTATTGGACTGAAGAGGAGCTACTGTTCTTGTCAGTTTTTTAAGCAGAGTTGAACTAGATATGGCCCGTGTGTAGGAAGCACAGTTCTTTTGTTCTGAGCAAGCTCACTGTTCGGACCCTATAGGAAAGACAGTAGAGTAGAAGAGTGCTCTTTTCTCAAAAGCAGAGTGTGTTTCTTGTAAGGCGAGCTAGCGTTTGTTTCCCAGTCCTAAATGGAGTTGAATCACATGCAGTTTCTTGTCCTATGAGCAAGAGTTGTTTTCTGGTAAGAAGAGTCACTATTGTGCTCCCATTGTCATACACAGGGCAAATATCACTGGCGTCTGTTCCAAGCAAGTACAGTGTATTGGAGTGAAGCAGAGCTACTGTTCATGTCAGTTTCCAAAGTATATTTGAACTAGATATGGCCCGTTTGTGTAGGAAGCACAGTTCTTTTGTTCTGAGCAAGCTCACTGTTCGGACCCCATAGGAAACACAGTAGAGTAGAAGAGTGCTCTTTTCTCACAAGCAGAGTGTGTTTCTTGCAAGGCGAGCTAGCGTTTGTTTCCCAGTCCTAAATGGAGTTGAATCACATGCAGTTTCTAGTCCTACGAGTAAGAGTTGTTTTCTGGTAAGAAGAGTCACTATTGCGCTCCCATTGTCATACACAGGGCAAATAGCACTTGTGTCTGTTCCCAGCATGTACAGTGTATTGGACTGAAGAGTATCTACTGTTCTTGTCAGTTTCCTAAGCAGAATTGAACTAGATATGGCCGTATTTGTAGAAAGCACAGTTCTTTTGTTCTGAGCAATCTCACTGTTCTGGCCTTATAGGAAACACAGTTGAGTAGAAGAGTGCTCTTTTCTCAAAAGCAGAGTGTGTTTCTTGTAAGGCAAGCTAGCGTTTGTTTCCCAGTCCTAAATGGAGTTGAAAAACATGCAGTTTTTGGTTCTACGACCAAGAGTTGTTTTCTGGTAAGGAAAGTGTCTATTGCGCTCCCATTTCCATACACAGTGCAAATAGCACTCGCTTCTGTTCCCAGCAAGTACAGTGTATTGGACTGAAGCGGAGCTACTGTTCTTGTCAGTTTCCTAAGCAGAGTTAAACTAGATATGGCCCCTGTGTGTAGGAAGCACAGTTCTTTTGTTCTGAGAATGCTCACTTTTCGGGCACCATAGGAAACACAGTAGAGTAGAGGAGTGCTCTTTTCTCAAAAGCAGAGTTTGTTTCTTGTAAGGCGAGCTAGTGTTTGTTTCCCAGTCAGAAATGGAGTTGAATCACATGCAGTTTCTTGTCCTACAAGCAAGAGTTGTTTTCTGGTAAGAAGAGTCACTATTGCGCTCCCATTGTGATACTAGGGCAAATAGCACTGGCGTCTGTTCCCAGCATGTACAGTGTATTGGCCTGAAGAGGATCTACTGTTCTTGTCAGTTTCCTAAGCAGAGTTTAACTAGATATGGCCCGTGTGTGTAGGAAGCACAGTTCTTTTGTTCTGAGCAAGCTCACTGTTCGGACCCCATAGGAAACAAAGTAGAGTAGAAGAGTGCTCTTTTCTCAAAAGCAGAGTGTGTTTCTTGTAAGGCGATCTAGCGTTTGTTTCCAGTCCTAAATGGAGTTGAATCACATGCAGTTTTTGGTCCTATGACCAAGTTTTGTTTTCTGGTAAGGAAAGTCACTATTGCGCACCCATTGACATACACAGTGCAAAAAGCACTCACGTCTGTTCCCAGCAAGAACAGTGTATTGGACTGAAGAGGAGCTACTGTTCTTGTCAGTTTCCAAAGCAGAGTTGAACTAGATATGGCCCGTGTGTGTAGGAAGCACAGTTCTTTTGTTCTGAGCAAGCTCACTGTTCGGACCCCATAGGAAACACAGTCGAGTAGAAGAGTGCAATTTTCTCAAAAGCAGAGTGTGTTTCTTGTAAGGCAAGCTAGCGTTTGTTTCCCAGTCCTAAATGGAGTTGAATCACATACAGTTTCTTGTCCTACGAGCTAGAGTTGTTTCCTGGTAAGAAGAGTCACAATTGCGCTCCCATTGTGATACTAGGGCAAATAGCACTGGTGTCTGTTCCCAGCATGTACAGTGTATTGGACTGAAGAGGAGCTACTGTTCATGTCAGTTTCCTAAGCAGAGTTGAACTAGATATGGCCCGTGTGTGTAGGAAGCACAGTTCTTTTGTTCTGAGAATGCTCAACTTTCGGGCACCATAGGAAACACAGTAGAGTAGAAGAGTGCTCTTTTCTCAAAAGCAGAGTGTGTTTCTTGTAAATCGAGCTAGTATTTGTTTCCCAGTCCTAAATGGAGTTGAATCACATGCAGTTTCTTGTCCTACGAGCGAGAGTTCTTTTCTGGTAAGAAGAGTCACTATTGCGCTCCCATTGTGATACTAGCGCAAATAGCACTGGCGTCTGTTCCCAGCATGTACAGTGTATTGGACTGAAGAGGATCTACTGTTCTTGTCAGTTTCCTAAGCAGAGTTGAACTAGATATGGCCCGTGTGTGTAGGAAGCACAGTTCTTTTGTTCTGAGCAAGCTCACTGTTCGGACCCCATAGGAAACAAAGTAGAGTAGAAGAGTGCTCTTTTCTCAAAAGCAGAGTGTGTTTCTTGTAAGGCGAGCTAGCGTTTGTTTCCCAGTCATAAATGGAGTTTAATCACATGCAGTTTTTGGTCCTTTGACCAAGAGATGTTTTCTGGTAAGGAAAGTCACTATTGTGCTCCCATTGCCATACACAGTGCAAATAGCACTCACGTCTGTTCCCAGCAAGAACAGTGTATTGGACTGAAGAGGAGCTACTGTTCTTGTCAGTTTCCAAAGCAGAGTTGAACTAGATATGGCCCGTGTGTGTTGGAATAACAGTTCTTTTGTTCTGAGCAAGCTCACTGTTCGGACCCCATAGGAAACACAGTTGAGTAGAAGAGTGCACTTTTCTCAAAAGCAGAGTGTGTTTCTTGTAAGGCGAGCTAGCGATTGTTTCCCAGTCTTAATGGAGTTGAATCACATGCAGTTTCTTGTCCTACGAGCAAGAGTAGTTTTCTGGGAAGAAGAGTCACTATTGCGTTCCCATTGTCATACAAAGGGCAAATAGCACTGGCGTCTGTTCCCAGCATGTACAGTGTATTGGACTGAAGAGGATCTACTGTTCTTTTCAGTTTCCTAAGCAGAATTGAACTAGATAATGCCGTATTTGTATGAAGCACAGTTCTTTTGTTCTGAGCAAGCTCACTGTTCTGGCCCTATAGGAAACACAGTAGAGTAGAAGAGTGCTCTTTTCTCAAAAGCAGAGTGTGTTTTTTGTAAGGGGAGCTAGCGTTTGTTTCCCAGTCTTAAATGGAGTTGAATCACATGCAGTTTCTTGTCCTACGAGCAAGAGTTTTTTTCTGGTAAGAAGAGTCACTATTGCCCTCCCCTTGTCATATACAGTGCAAATAGCACTCGTGTCTGTTCCCAGCATGTACAGTGTATTGGACTGAAGAGGATCTACAGTTCTTGTCAGTTTCCTAAGCAGAATTGAACTAGATATGGCCGTGTGTGTAGGAAGCACAGTTTTTTGTTCTGAGCAAGATCACTGTTCTGGCCCTATAGGAAACAAAGTAGAGTAGAAGAGTGATGGTTTCGAAAAAGCAGAGTGTGTTTCTTGTAAGGCAAGCTAGCATTTGTTTCACAGTCCTAAATGGAGTTGAATCACATCCTGTTTTTGGTCCTACGAGCAAGAGTTGTTTTCTGGTAATAAAGTCACTGTTGCGCTCCCATTGCCATACACAGTATAAATAGCACTCGCATCTGTTCCCAGCAAGTACAGTGTATTGGACTGAAGCGGAGCTACTGTTCTTGTCAGTTTCCTAAGCAGAGTTGAACTAGATATGGCCCGTGTGTGTAGGAAGCACAGTTCTTTTGTTCTGAGCAAGCTCACTGTTCGGACCCCATATGAACCACAGTAGAATAGAAGAGTGCTCTTTTCTCAAAAGCAGAGTGTGTTTCTTGTAAGGTGAGCTAGCGTTTGTTTCCCAATCCTAAATGGAGATGAATCACATGCAGTTTCTTGTCCTACGAGCAAGAGTAGTTTTCTGGGAAGAAGAGTCACTATTGCGTTCCCATTGTCATACAAAGGGCAAATAGCACTGGCGTCTGTTCCCAGCAAGTACAGTGTATTGGACTTAAGCGGAGCTACTGTTCTTGTCAGTTTCCTAAGCAGAATTGAACTAGATATGGCCGTATTTGTATGAAGCACAGTTCTTTTGTTCTGAGCAAGCTCACTGTTCTGGCCCTATAGGAAACACAGTAGAGTAGAAGAGTGCTCTTTTCTCAAAAGCAGAGTGTGTTTCTTGTAAGGTGAGCTACCATTTGTTTCCCAATCCTAAATGGAGATGAATCACATGCAGTTTCTCGTCCTACGAGCAAGAGTTGTTTTCTGGAAAGAAGAGTCACTATTGCGCTCCCATTGTCATAAACGGGGCAAATAGCACTGGCATCTGTTCCCACCAAGTACAGTGTATTGGAGTGAAGAGGAGCTGCTGTTCTTGTCAGTTTCCTAAGCATAATTGAACTAGATATGGCCCGTGTGTGTAGGAAGCACAGTTCTTTTGTTCTGAGCAAGCTCACTGTTCGGACCCCATAGGAAACACAGTAGAGTAGAGGAGTGCTCGTTTCTCAAAAGCAGAGTGTGTTTCTTGTAAGGCAAGCTAGCATTTGTTTCCCGGTCCTAAATGGAGTTGAATCACATCCAGTTTTTGGTCCTACGAGCAAGAGTTGTTTTCTGGTAATAAAGTCACTGTTGCGCTCCCATTGCCATACACAGTATAAATAGCACTCGCATCTGTTCCCAGCAAGTACAGTGTATTGGACTGAAGCGGAGCTACTGTTCTTGTCAGTTTCCTAAGCAGAGTTGAACTAGATATGGCCCGTGTGTGTAGGAAGCACAGTTCTTTTGTTCTGAGCAAGCTCATTGTTCGGACCCCATATGAACCACAGTAGAATAGAAGACTGCTCTTTTCTCAAAAGCAGAGTGTGTTTCTTGTAAGGCGAGCTAGCGTTTGTTTCCCAGTCCTAAATGGATTTGAATCACATGCAGTTTTTGGTCCTACGAGCAAGAGTTGTTTTCTGGAAAGGAAAGTCACTATTGTGCTCCCATTTACATACACAGTGCAAATAGCACTCGCATCTGTTCCCAGCAAGTACAGTGTATTAGACTGAAGATGAGCTACTGTTCTTGTCAGTTTCCTAAGCAGAGTTGAACTAGATATGGCCCGTTTGTGTAGGAAGCACAGTTCTTTTGTTCTGAGCAAGCTCACTGTTCGGACCCCATAGGAAACACAGTAGAGTAGAAGAGTGCTCTTTTCTCACAAGCAGAGTGTGTTTCTTGCAAGGCGAGCTAGCGTTTGTTTCCCAGTCCTAAATGGAGTTGAATCACATGCAGTTTCTTGTCCTTAGAGCAAGAGTTGTTTTCTGGTAAGAAGAGTCACTATTGCGCTCCCATTGTCATACACAGGGCAAATAGCACTTGCGTCTGTTCCCAGCATGTACAGTGTATTGGACTGAAAAGGATCTACTGTTCTTGTCAGTTTCCTAAGCAGAATTGAACTAGATATGGCCGTATTTGTAGGAAGCACAGTTCTTTGTTCTGAGCAAGCTCACTGTTCTGGCCATATAGGAAACACAGTAGAGTAGAAGAGTGCTCTTTTCTCAAAAGCAGAGTGTGTTTCCTGTAAGGTGAGCTAGGGTTTGTTTCTGAGTCCTAAATGGAGTTGTATCACATGCAGTTTTTGGTCCTACGAGCAAGAGTTGTTTTCTGGTAAGGAAAGTCATTATTGCGCTCCATTGCCATACACAGTGCAAATAGCACTCGTGTCTGTTCCCAAAAAGTACAGTGAATTGGACTGAAGCGGAGCTAATGTTCTTGTCAGTTTCCTAAGCAGAGTTGAACTAGATATGGCCCGTGTTTCTAGGAAGCACAGTTCTTTTGTTCTGAGCAAGCTCACTGTTCAGACCCCCTTGGAAACACAGTCGAGTAGAAGACTGCTCTTTTCTCAAAATCAGAGTGTCTTTCTTGTAAGGCGAGCTAGCGTTTGTTTCCCATTCCTAAATGGAGTTGAATTACATCCAGTTTTTGGTCCTATGAGCAAGAGTTGTTTTCTGGTAAGGAAAGTCACTATTGTGCTCCCATTGCCATACACAGTGCAAATAGCACTTGTGTCTGTTCCCAGCAAGTACAGTGTATTGGACTGAAAAGGAGCTACTGTTCTTGTCAGTTTCCTAAGCAGAGTTGAACTAGATATGGCCCGTGTGTGGAGGAAGCACAGTTCTGTTGTTCTGAGCAAGCTCACTGTTCGGTCCCCATAGGATACACAGTAGAGTAGAAGAGTGCTCTTTTCTTAAAAGCAGAGTGTGTTCTTGTAAGGCAAGCTAGCGTTTTTTTTCCCAGTCCTAAATCGAGTTGAATCACATGCAGTTTCTTGTCCTACGAGCAAGAGTTGTTTTCTGGTAAGAAGAGTCACTATTGCGCTCCCATTTTCATACACAGGGCAAATAGCACTTGCGTCTGTTCCCAGCATGTACAGTGTACTGGACTGAAGAGGATCTACAGTTCTT
>NW_026737207.1:0-47106 GCF_949786415.1 Peromyscus eremicus | reverse complement strand
TACATGCTGGGAACAGACGCCAGTGCTATTTGCCCTGTGTATGACAAAGGGAGCACAATAGTGACTCTTCTTACCAGAAAACAACTCTTGCTCGTAGGACCACAAACTGCATGTGATTCAACTCCATTTAGGACTGGGAAACAAACGCTAGCTCGCCTTACAAGAAACACTCTCTGCTTTTGAGAAAAGAGTACTCTTCTACTGTTCTGTGTTTCCTATAGGGCCAGAACAGTGAGATTGCTCAGAACAAAAGAACTGTGCTTCCTACACACACGGGCAATATCTAGTTCAACTCTGCTTAGGAAACTGACAAGAACAGTAGCTCCTCTTCAGTCCAATACACTGTAATTGCTGGAAACAGACGCCAGTGCTATTTGTACTGCGTAGGGCAATGGGAGCGCAATAGTGACTTTCCTTACCAGAAAATAACTCTTGCTCGTGGGACTAACAATTGCATGTGATTCAACTCCTTTTAGGACAGGGAAACAAACGGTAGCTCGCCTTACAAGAAACACACTCTGCTTTTGAGAAAAGAGCACTCTTCTACTCTACTGTGTTTCCTATAGGGCCAGAACAGTGAGCTTGCTCAGAAAAAAAGAACTGTGCTTCCTACACACACGGGCCATATCTAGTTCAACTCTCCTTAGGAAACTGACAAGAACAGTAGATCCTCTTCAGTCCAATACACTGTACATGCTGTGAACAGACGCCAGTGCTATTTGCCCTGTGTAAGTCAATGGGAGTGCAATAGTGACTCTTCTTAACAGAAAACAACTCTTGCTCGAAGGACCAGAAACTGCATGTGATTCAACTCCATTTAGGACTGTGAAACAAATGCTAGCTCGCCTTACAAGAAACACATTCTGCTTTTGAGAAAAGAGCACACTTCTACTCTACTGTGTTTCCTATGAGGTCCGAACAGTGAGCTTGCTCTGAACAAAAGAACTGTTCTTCCTACACACAGGGCCATATCTAGTTCAATTCTACTTAGGAAACTGACAAGAACAGTAGATCCTCTTCAGTCCAATACACTGTACATGCTGGGAACAGATGTCAGTGCTATTTGCCCTGTGTATGACAATGGGAGCACAATAGTGACTCTTCTTAGCAGAAAAAACTCTTGCTCGTAGGACCAGAAACTTCATGTGATTCAACTCCATTTAGGACTGGGAAACAAACGCTAGCTCGCCTTACAAGAAACACACTCTGCTTTTGAGAAAAGGGCACTCTTCTACTCTACTGTGTTTCCTATGGGGTCCGAACAGTGAGCTTGCTCAGAACAAAAGAACTGTGCTTCCTACACACACGGCCATATCTAGTTCAATTCTGCTTAGGAAACTGACAAGAACAGTAGATCCACTTCAGTCAAATACACTGTACTTGCTGGGAACAGACGCGAGTGCTATTTGCACTGTGTAGGGCAATTGGAGCACAATAGTGACTCGTCTTACCAGAAAACAACTCTTGCTCATAGGACAAAAAACTGCATGTGACTCAACTCCATTTAGGACTGGGAAACAAACGCTAGCTCGCCTTACAAGAAACACACTCTGCTTTAGAGAAGAGAGCACTCTTCTAATCTACTGTGTTCCTATAGGGCCAGAAGAGTGAGCTTGCTCAGAACAAAAGAACTGTGCTTCCTACACACGGGCCATATCTAGTTCAACTCTGCTTAGGAAACTGACAAGAACAGTAGCTCCTCTTCAGTCCATACACTGTACTTGCTGGGTTCAGACGGGAGTGCTATTTGCACTGTGTATGGCAATGGGAGCGCAATAGGGACTTTAATTACCAGAAAACAACTCTTGCTCATAGGACCAGAAAGTGCATGTGATTAAACTCCATTTAGGACTGGGAAACAAACACTAGCTCGCCTTACAAGAAAGACTCTCTGATTTTGAGAAAAGAGCACTATTCTACTCTACTGTGTTTCCTATGGGGTCCAAACAATGAGCTTGCTCAGAACAAAAAAAACTGTGCTTCCTACACACAGGGCCATATCTAGTTCAAGTCTGTTTAGGAAACTGACAAGAACAGTAGATCCTCTTCAGAACAATACACTGTACTTGCTGGCAACAGATGCCAGTGCTATTTGTCCTGTGTATAACAATGGCAGCGCAATAGTGACTTTCTTTACCAGAAAACATCTCTTGCTCATAGTACCAGAAACTGCATGGGATTCAACTCCATTTAGGACTCGGAAACAAACGCTAGCTCGCCTTTCAAGAAAAACACTCTGCTTTAGAGAAAAGAGCACTCTTCTAGTCTACTGTGTTTCCTATGGGGTCCAAACAGTGAGCTTGCTCAGAACAAAAGAACTGTGCTTCCTACACACACGAACCATATGTAGTTCAACTCTGCTTAGGAACCTGACAAGAACAGTAGCTCCTCTTCAGTCCAACACTGTACTTGCTGGAACAGACGCGAGTGCTATTTGCACTGTGTATGGCAATGGGAGCTCAATAGTGACATTCCTTACCAGAAAACAACTCTTGTACGTAGGACCAGAAACTGCATGGATTCAACTCCATTTAGGACTGGGAAAAAAACGCTAGCTTGCCTTACAAGAAACACACTCTGCTTTTGAGAAAAGAGCACTCTTCTACTCTACTGTGTTTCCTATAGGGCCAGAACAGTGAGCTTGCTCAGAACATAATAACTGTGCTTCCTACACACACGGGCCATATCTAGTTCAACTCTGCTTAGGAACCTGACAAGAACAGTAGATCCTCTTAAGTCCAATACACTGTACTTGCTGGGAACAGACGCCAGTGCTATTTGTCCTGTGTATGGCAAAGGCAGTGCAATAGTGACTATTCTTACAATAAAACAACTCTTGCTCATAGGACCAGAAACTTCATGTGATTCAACTCCATTTAGTACTGTGAAACAAACGCTAGCTTGCCTTACAAGAAACACACTCTGCTTTAGAGAATAGAGCACTCTTCTACTCTACTGTGTTCCTATAGGGCCAGAAGAGTGAGCTTGCTCAGAACAAAAGAATTGTGCTTCCTACACACGGGCATATCTAGTTCAACTCTGCTTAGGAAACTGACAAGAACAGTAGCTCCTCTTCAGTCCCATACACTGTACTTGCTGGGAACAGACGGGAGTGCTATTTGCACTGTGTATGGAAATGGGAGCGCAATAGGGACTTTCCTTACCAGAAAACAACTCTTGCTCATAGGACCAGAAAGTGCATGTGATTAAACTCCATTTAGGACTGGGAAACAAACACTAGCTCGCCTTACAAGAAAGACTCTCTGATTTTGAGAAAAGAGCACTATTCTACTCTACTGTGTTTCCTATGGGGTCCAAACAATGAGCTTGCTCAGAACAAAACAACTGTGCTTCCTACACACATGGGCCATATCTAGTTCAACTCTGCTTAGGAAACTGACAAGAACAGTAGATCCTCTTCAGTCCAATACACTGTACTTGCTGGGAACAGACGCGAGTGCTATTTGCACTGTGTAGGGCAATTGGAGCACAATAGTGACTCGTCTTACCAGAAAACAACTCTTGCTCATAGGACAAAAAACTGCATGTGACTCAACTCCATTTAGGACTGGGAAACAAACGCTAGCTCGCCTTACAAGTAACACAGTCTGCTTTTGAGAAAAGAGCACTCTTCTACTCTACTGTGTTTCCTATGGGGTCCAAACAGTGAGCTTGCTCAGAACAAAAAAAATTGTGCTTCCTACACACAGGGCCATATCTAGTTCAAGTCTGCTTAGGAACCTGACAAGAACAGTAGATCCTCTTCAGTCCAATACACTGTACTTGCTGGCAACAGATTCCAGTGCTATTTGTCCTGTGTATAACAATGGCAGCGCAATAGTGACTTTCCTTACCAGAAAACATCTCTTGCTCATAGTACCAGAAACTGCATGGGATTCAACTCCATTTAGGACGCGGAAACACACGCTAGCTTGCCTTTCAAGAAAAACACTCTGCTTTAGAGAAAAGAGCACTCTTCTAGTCTACTGTGTTTCCTATGGGGTCCAAACAGTGAGCTTGCTCAGAACAAAAGAACTGTGCTTCCTACACACACGAACCATATGTAGTTCAACTCTGCTTAGGAACCTGACAGGAACAGTAGCTCCTCTTCAGTCCAACACTGTACTTGCTGGGAACAGACGCGAGTGCTATTTGCACTGTGTATGGCAATGAGAGCTCAATAGTGACATTCCTTACCAGAAAACAACTCTTGTACGTAGGACCAGAAACTGCATGTGTTTCAACTCCATTTAGGACTGGGAAACAAACGCTAGCTCGCCTTACAAGAAACACACTCTGCTTTAGAGAAAAGAGCACTCTTCTTCTCTACTGTGTCCTCATATTGGGTCCAAACAGTGAGCTTGCTCACAACAAAAGAACTGTGCTTCCTACACACACGGGCATATCTAGTTCAAATCTGCTTAGGAAACTGACAAGAACTGTAGCTCCTCTTCAGTCCAATACACTGTACTTGCTCGCAACAGACGCCAGTGCTATTTGTACTGCGTATGGGGCAAGGAGCGCAATAGTGACTTTCCTTACCAGAAAACAACTCTTGCTCCTGTGACCAACAACTGCATGTGATTCAACTCCATTTAGGACTGGGAAACAAACGGTAGCTCACCTTACAAGAAACACACTCTGCTTTTGAGAAAAGAGCACTCGTCTACTCTACTGTGTTTACTATAGGGCCAGAACAGTGAGCTTGCTCAGAAAAAAAGAACTGTGCTTCCTACACACACGGGCATATCTAATTCAACTCTCCTTAGGAAACTGACAAGAACATTAGATCCTCTTCAGTCCAATACACTGTACATGCTGGGAACAGACGCCAGTGCTATTTGCCCTGTGTATGACAATGGGAGTGCAATAGTGACTCTTCTTACCAGAAAACAACTCTTGCTCATAGGACCAGAACCTGCATGGGATTCAACTCCATTTAGGACTGGGAAACAAACACTAGCTCGCCTTAAAAGAAACACACTCTGCTTTTGAGAAAAGAGCACTCTTCTACTCTACTGTGTTTCCTATGGGGTCTGAACAGTAAGCTTGCTCAGAACAAAAGAACTGTGCTTCCTACACACACGGGCCATATCTAGTTCAACTCTGCTTAGGAAACTGACAAGAACGGTAGATCCTCTTCAGTCCAATACACTGTACATGCTGGGAACAGACACGAGTGCTATTTGCACTATGTATGACAATGTGAGTGCAATAGTGACTCTTCTTACCAGAAAACTACTCTTGCTCATAGAACCAGAAACTGCATGTGATTCAACGCCATTAAGGACTGGGAAACAAACGCTAGCTCGCCTTACAAGAAACACACTCTGCTTTTGAGAAAAGATCACTCATCTACTCTACTGTGTTTCCTATAGGGCCAGAACAGTGAGCTTGCTCAGAACAAAAGAACTGTGCTTCCTACACACGGCCATATCTATTTCAATTCTGCTTAGCAAACTGACAAGAACAGTAGATCCTCTTCAGTCCAATACACTGTACATGCTGGGAACAGACGCCAGTGCTATTTGCCCTGTGTATGACAAAGGGAGCACAATAGTGACTCTTCTTACCAGAAATCAACTCTTGCTCGTAGGACCACAAACTGCATGTGATTCAACTCCATTTAGGACTGGGAAACAAACGCTAGCTCGCCTTACAAGAAACACTCTCTGCTTTTGAGAAAAGAGTACTCTTCTACTGTTCTGTGTTTCCTATAGGGCCAGAACAGTGAGATTGCTCAGAACAAAAGAACTGTGCTTCCTACACACACGGGCAATATCTAGTTCAACTCTGCTTAGGAAACTGACAAGAACAGTAGCTCCTCTTCAGTCCAATACACTGTAATTGCTGGAAACAGACGCCAGTGCTATTTGTACTGCGTAGGGCAATGGGAGCGCAATAGTGACTTTCCTTACCAGAAAATAACTCTTGCTCGTGGGACTAACAATTGCATGTGATTCAACTCCTTTTAGGACAGGGAAACAAACGGTAGCTCGCCTTACAAGAAACACACTCTGCTTTTGAGAAAAGAGCACTCTTCTACTCTACTGTGTTTCCTATAGGGCCAGAACAGTGAGCTTGCTCAGAAAAAAAGAACTGTGCTTCCTACACACACGGGCCATATCTAGTTCAACTCTCCTTAGGAAACTGACAAGAACAGTAGATCCTCTTCAGTCCAATACACTGTACATGCTGTGAACAGACGCCAGTGCTATTTGCCCTGTGTAAGTCAATGGGAGTGCAATAGTGACTCTTCTTAACAGAAAACAACTCTTGCTCGAAGGACCAGAAACTGCATGTGATTCAACTCCATTTAGGACTGTGAAACAAATGCTAGCTCGCCTTACAAGAAACACATTCTGCTTTTGAGAAAAGAGCACACTTCTACTCTACTGTGTTTCCTATGAGGTCCGAACAGTGAGCTTGCTCTGAACAAAAGAACTGTTCTTCCTACACACAGGGCCATATCTAGTTCAATTCTACTTAGGAAACTGACAAGAACAGTAGATCCTCTTCAGTCCAATACACTGTACATGCTGGGAACAGATGTCAGTGCTATTTGCCCTGTGTATGACAATGGGAGCACAATAGTGACTCTTCTTAGCAGAAAAAACTCTTGCTCGTAGGACCAGAAACTTCATGTGATTCAACTCCATTTAGGACTGGGAAACAAACGCTAGCTCGCCTTACAAGAAACACACTCTGCTTTTGAGAAAAGGGCACTCATCTACTCTACTGTGTTTCCTATGGGGTCCGAACAGTGAGCTTGCTCAGAACAAAAGAACTGTGCTTCCTACACACACGGCCATATCTAGTTCAATTCTGCTTAGGAAACTGACAAGAACAGTAGATCCACTTCAGTCAAATACACTGTACTTGCTGGGAACAGACGCGAGTGCTATTTGCACTGTGTAGGGCAATTGGAGCACAATAGTGACTCGTCTTACCAGAAAACAACTCTTGCTCATAGGACAAAAAACTGCATGTGACTCAACTCCATTTAGGACTGGGAAACAAACGCTAGCTCGCCTTACAAGAAACACACTCTGCTTTAGAGAAGAGAGCACTCTTCTAATCTACTGTGTTCCTATAGGGCCAGAAGAGTGAGCTTGCTCAGAACAAAAGAACTGTGCTTCCTACACACGGGCCATATCTAGTTCAACTCTGCTTAGGAAACTGACAAGAACAGTAGCTCCTCTTCAGTCCCATACACTGTACTTGCTGGGTTCAGACGGGAGTGCTATTTGCACTGTGTATGGCAATGGGAGCGCAATAGGGACTTTAATTACCAGAAAACAACTCTTGCTCATAGGACCAGAAAGTGCATGTGATTAAACTCCATTTAGGACTGGGAAACAAACACTAGCTCGCCTTACAAGAAAGACTCTCTGATTTTGAGAAAAGAGCACTATTCTACTCTACTGTGTTTCCTATGGGGTCCAAACAATGAGCTTGCTCAGAACAAAAAAAACTGTGCTTCCTACACACAGGGCCATATCTAGTTCAAGTCTGTTTAGGAACTGACAAGAACAGTAGATCCTCTTCAGAACAATACACTGTACTTGCTGGCAACAGATGCCAGTGCTATTTGTCCTGTGTATAACAATGGCAGCGCAATAGTGACTTTCTTTACCAGAAAACATCTCTTGCTCATAGTACCAGAAACTGCATGGGATTCAACTCCATTTAGGACTCGGAAACAAACGCTAGCTCGCCTTTCAAGAAAAACACTCTGCTTTAGAGAAAAGAGCACTCTTCTAGTCTACTGTGTTTCCTATGGGGTCCAAACAGTGAGCTTGCTCAGAACAAAAGAACTGCGCTTCCTACACACACGAACCATATGTAGTTCAACTCTGCTTAGGAACCTGACAAGAACAGTAGCTCCTCTTCAGTCCAACACTGTACTTGCTGGGAACAGACGCGAGTGCTATTTGCACTGTGTATGGCAATGGGAGCTCAATAGTGACATTCCTTACCAGAAAACAACTCTTGTACGTAGGACCAGAAACTGCATGGGATTCAACTCCATTTAGGACTGGGAAAAAAACGCTAGCTTGCCTTACAAGAAACACACTCTGCTTTTGAGAAAAGAGCACTCTTCTACTCTACTGTGTTTCCTATAGGGCCAGAACAGTGAGCTTGCTCAGAACATAATAACTGTGCTTCCTACACACACGGCCATATCTAGTTCAACTCTGCTTAGGAACCTGACAAGAACAGTAGATCCTCTTAAGTCCAATACACTGTACTTGCTGGGAACAGACGCCAGTGCTATTTGTCCTGTGTATGGCAAAGGCAGTGCAATAGTGACTATTCTTACAATAAAACAACTCTTGCTCATAGGACCAGAAACTTCATGTGATTCAACTCCATTTAGTACTGTGAAACAAACGCTAGCTTGCCTTACAAGAAACACACTCTGCTTTAGAGAATAGAGCACTCTTCTACTCTACTGTGTTCCTATAGGGCCAGAAGAGTGAGCTTGCTCAGAACAAAAGAATTGTGCTTCCTACACACGGGCCATATCTAGTTCAACTCTGCTTAGGAAACTGACAAGAACAGTAGCTCCTCTTCAGTCCCATACACTGTACTTGCTGGGAACAGACGGGAGTGCTATTTGCACTGTGTATGGAAATGGGAGCGCAATAGGGACTTTCCTTACCAGAAAACAACTCTTGCTCATAGGACCAGAAAGTGCATGTGATTAAACTCCATTTAGGACTGGGAAACAAACACTAGCTCGCCTTACAAGAAAGACTCTCTGATTTTGAGAAAAGAGCACTATTCTACTCTACTGTGTTTCCTATGGGGTCCAAACAATGAGCTTGCTCAGAACAAAACAACTGTGCTTCCTACACACATGGGCCATATCTAGTTCAACTCTGCTTAGGAAACTGACAAGAACAGTAGATCCTCTTCAGTCCAATACACTGTACTTGCTGGGAACAGACGCGAGTGCTATTTGCACTGTGTAGGGCAATTGGAGCACAATAGTGACTCGTCTTACCAGAAAACAACTCTTGCTCATAGGACAAAAAACTGCATGTGACTCAACTCCATTTAGGACTGGGAAACAAACGCTAGCTCGCCTTACAAGTAACACAGTCTGCTTTTGAGAAAAGAGCACTCTTCTACTCTACTGTGTTTCCTATGGGGTCCAAACAGTGAGCTTGCTCAGAACAAAAAAAATTGTGCTTCCTACACACAGGGCCATATCTAGTTCAAGTCTGCTTAGGAACCTGACAAGAACAGTAGATCCTCTTCAGTCCAATACACTGTACTTGCTGGCAACAGATTCCAGTGCTATTTGTCCTGTGTATAACAATGGCAGCGCAATAGTGACTTTCCTTACCAGAAAACATCTCTTGCTCATAGTACCAGAAACTGCATGGGATTCAACTCCATTTAGGACGCGGAAACACACGCTAGCTTGCCTTTCAAGAAAAACACTCTGCTTTAGAGAAAAGAGCACTCTTCTAGTCTACTGTGTTTCCTATGGGGTCCAAACAGTGAGCTTGCTCAGAACAAAAGAACTGTGCTTCCTACACACACGAACCATATGTAGTTCAACTCTGCTTAGGAACCTGACAAGAACAGTAGCTCCTCTTCAGTCCAACACTGTACTTGCTGGGAACAGACGCGAGTGCTATTTGCACTGTGTATGGCAATGAGAGCTCAATAGTGACATTCCTTACCAGAAAACAACTCTTGTACGTAGGACCAGAAACTGCATGTGTTTCAACTCCATTTAGGACTGGGAAACAAACGCTAGCTCGCCTTACAAGAAACACACTCTGCTTTAGAGAAAAGAGCACTCTTCTTCTCTACTGTGTCTCATATTGGGTCCAAACAGTGAGCTTGCTCACAACAAAAGAACTGTGCTTCCTACACACACGGGCAATATCTAGTTCAAATCTGCTTAGGAAACTGACAAGAACTGTAGCTCCTCTTCAGTCCAATACACTGTACTTGCTGGCAACAGACGCCAGTGCTATTTGTACTGCGTATGGCAATGGGAGCGCAATAGTGACTTTCCTTACCAGAAAACAACTCTTGCTCCTGTGACCAACAACTGCATGTGATTCAACTCCATTTAGGACTGGGAAACAAACGGTAGCTCACCTTACAAGAACACACTCTGCTTTTGAGAAAAGAGCACTCGTCTACTCTACTGTGTTTACTATAGGGCCAGAACAGTGAGCTTGCTCAGAAAAAAAGAACTGTGCTTCCTACACACACGGGCCATATCTAATTCAACTCTCCTTAGGAAACTGACAAGAACATTAGATCCTCTTCAGTCCAATACACTGTACATGCTGGGAACAGACGCCAGTGCTATTTGCCCTGTGTATGACAATGGGAGTGCAATAGTGACTCTTCTTACCAGAAAACAACTCTTGCTCATAGGACCAGAACCTGCATGGGATTCAACTCCATTTAGGACTGGGAAACAAACACTAGCTCGCCTTAAAAGAAACACACTCTGCTTTTGAGAAAAGAGCACTCTTCTACTCTACTGTGGGGTCTGAACAGTAAGCTTGCTCAGAACAAAAGAACTGTGCTTCCTACACACACGGGCCATATCTAGTTCAACTCTGCTTAGGAAACTGACAAGAACGGTAGATCCCCTTCAGTCCAATACACTGTACATGCTGGGAACAGACACGAGTGCTATTTGCACTATGTATGACAATGTGAGTGCAATAGTGACTCTTCTTACCAGAAAACTACTCTTGCTCATAGAACCAGAAACTGCATGTGATTCAACGCCATTAAGGACTGGGAAACAAACGCTAGCTCGCCTTACAAGAAACACACTCTGCTTTTGAGAAAAGATCACTCATCTACTCTACTGTGTTTCCTATAGGGCCAGAACAGTGAGCTTGCTCAGAACAAAAGAACTGTGCTTCCTACACACGGCCATATCTATTTCAATTCTGCTTAGCAAACTGACAAGAACAGTAGATCCTCTTCAGTCCAATATACTGTACATGCTGGGAACAGACGCCAGTGCTATTTGCCCTGTGTATGACAAAGGGAGCACAATAGTGACTCTTCTTACCAGAAAACAACTCTTGCTCGTAGGACCACAAACTGCATGTGATTCAACTCCATTTAGGACTGGGAAACAAACGCTAGCTCGCCTTACAAGAAACACTCTCTGCTTTTGAGAAAAGAGTACTCTTCTACTGTTCTGTGTTTCCTATAGGGCCAGAACAGTGAGCTTGCTCAGAACAAAAGAACTGTGCTTCCTACACACACGGGCAATATCTAGTTCAACTCTGCTTAGGAAACTGACAAGAACAGTAGCTCCTCTTCAGTCCAATACACTGTAATTGCTGGAAACAGACGCCAGTGCTATTTGTACTGCGTAGGGCAATGGGAGCGCAATAGTGACTTTCCTTACCAGAAAATAACTCTTGCTCGTGGGACTAACAATTGCATGTGATTCAACTCCTTTTAGGACAGGGAAACAAACGGTAGCTCGCCTTACAAGAAACACACTCTGCTTTTGAGAAAAGAGCACTCTTCTACTCTACTGTGTTTCCTATAGGGCCAGAACAGTGAGCTTGCTCAGAACAAAAGAACTGTGCTTCCTACACACATGGCCATATCCAGTTCAATTCTGCTTAGGAAACTGAAAAGAACAGTAGATCCTCTTCAGTCCAATACACTGTACATGCTGTGAACAGACGCCAGTGCTATTTGCCCTGTGTAAGTCAATGGGAGTGCAATAGTGACTCTTCTTAACAGAAAACAACTCTTGCTCGAAGGACCAGAAACTGCATGTGATTCAACTCCATTTAGGACTGTGAAACAAATGCTAGCTCGCCTTACAAGAAACACATTCTGCTTTTGAGAAAAGAGCACACTTCTACTCTACTGTGTTTCCTATGAGGTCCGAACAGTGAGCTTGTTCTGAACAAAAGAACTGTTCTTCCTACACACAGGGCCATATCTAGTTCAATTCTACTTAGGAAACTGACAAGAACAGAAGATCCTCTTCAGTCCAATACACTATACATGCTGGGAACAGATGTCAGTGCTATTTGCCCTGTGTATGACAATGGGAGCACAATAGTGACTCTTCTTAGCAGAAAAAACTCTTGCTCGTAGGACCAGAAACTTCATGTGATTCAACTCCATTTAGGACTGGGAAACAAACGCTAGCTCGCCTTACAAGAAACACACTCTGCTTTTGAGAAAAGGGCACTCTTCTACTCTACTGTGTTTCCTATGTGGTCCGAACAGTGAGGTTGCTCAGAACAAAAGAACTGTGTTTCCTACACACACGACCATATCTAGTTCAATTCTGCTTAGGAAACTGACAAGAACAGTAGATCCACTTCAGTCAAATACACTGTACATGCTGAGAACAGACGCCAGTGCTATTTGCCCTGTGTATGACAATGGGAGCACAATAGTGACTCTTCTTACCAGAAAACAACTCTTGCTCATAGGACCAGAAAGTGCATGTGATTAAACTCCATTTAGGACTGGGAAACAAACACTAGCTCGCCTTACAAGAAAGACTCTCTGATTTTGAGAAAAGAGCACTATTCTACTCTACTGTGTTTCCTATGGGGTCAAACAATGAGCTTGCTCAGAACAAAACAACTGTGCTTCCTACACACATGGGCCATATCTAGTTCAACTCTGCTTAGGAAACTGAAAAGAACAGTAGATCCTCTTCAGTCCAATACACTGTACTTG
Source organism: Peromyscus eremicus (assembly GCF_949786415.1). Classification (NCBI taxonomy): domain Eukaryota; kingdom Metazoa; phylum Chordata; class Mammalia; order Rodentia; family Cricetidae; genus Peromyscus; species Peromyscus eremicus. The sequence goes on along the minus strand of NW_026737207.1, from coordinate 34,389 downwards.
CTGGGAAAAGACGCGAGTGCTATTTGCACTGTGTAGGGCAATTGGAGCACAATAGTGACTCGTCTTACCAGAAAACAACTCTTGCTCATAGGACAAAAAACTGCATGTGACTCAACTCCATTTAGGACTGGGAAACAAACGCTAGCTCGCCTTACAAGTAACACAGTCTGCTTTTGAGAAAAGAGCACTCTTCTACTCTACTGTGTTTCCTATGGGGTCCAAACAGTGAGCTTGCTCAGAACAAAAAAAATTGTGCTTCCTACACACAGGGCCATATCTAGTTCAAGTCTGCTTAGGAACCTGACAAGAACAGTAGATCCTCTTCAGTCCAATACACTGTACTTGCTGGCAACAGATGCCAGTGCTATTTGCCCTGTGTATGACAAAGGGAGCACAATAGTGACTCTTCTTACCAGAAAACATCTCTTGCTCATAGTACCAGAAACTGCATGGGATTCAACTCCATTTAGGACTCGGAAACACACGCTAGCTCGCCTTTCAAGAAAAACACTCTGCTTTAGAGAAAGGAGTACTCTTCTACTGTTCTGTGTTTCCTATAGGGCCAGAACAGTGAGCTTCCTCAGAACAAAAGAACTGTGCTTCCTACACACACGGGCAATATCTAGTTCAACTCTGCTTAGGAAACTGACAATAACTGTAGGTCCTCTTCAGTCCAATACACTGTACTTGCTGGCAACAGACGCCAGTGCTATTTGTACTGTGTATGGCAATGGGAGTGCAATAGTGACTTTCCTTACCAGAAAATAACTCTTGCTCCTGGGACCAACAACTGCATGTGATTCAACTCCATTTAGGACTGGGAAACAAATGGTAGCTCGCCTTACAAGAAACACACTCTGCTTTTGAGAAAAGAGCACTCTTCTACTCTACTGTGTTTCCTATAGGGCCAGAACAGTGAGCTTGCTCAGAAAAAAAGAACTGTGCTTCCTACACACACGGGCCATATCTAGTTCAACTCTCCTTAGGAAACTGACAAGAACAGTAGATCCTCTTCAGTCCAATACACTGTACATGCTGTGAACAGACGCCAGTGCTATTTGCCCTGTGTAAGTCAATGGGAGTGCAATAGTGACTCTTCTTACCAGAAAACAACTCTTGCTCGAAGGACCAGAAACTGCATGTGATTCAACTCCATTTAGGACTGTGAAATAAATGCTAGCTCGCCTTACAAGAAACACATTCTGCTTTTGAGAAAAGAGCACTCTTCTACTCTACTGTGTTTCCTATGAGGTCCGAACAGTGAGCTTGCTCTGAACAAAAGAACTGTGCTTCCTACACACACGGCCATATCTAGTTCAATTCTACTTAGGAAACTGACAAGAACAGTAGATCCTCTTCAGTCCAATACACTGTACATGCTGGGAACAGATGCCAGTGCTATTTGCCCTGTGTATGACAATGGGAGCACAATAGTGACTCTTCTTAGCAGAAAAAACTCTTGCTCGTAGGACCAGAAACTTCATGTCATTCAACTCCATTTAGGACTGGGAAACAAATACTAGCTCGCCTTACAAGAAACACACTCTGCTTTTGAGAAAAGAGCACTCTTCTACTCTACTGTGTTTCCTATTTGGTCTGAACAGTAAGATTGCTCAGAACAAAAGAACTGTGCTTCCTACACACACGGGCCATATCTAGTTCAACTCTGCTTAGGAAACTGACAAGAACGTTAGACCCTCTTCAGTCCAATACACTGTACATGCTGGGAACAGACGCGAGTGCTATTTGCCCTGTGTATGACAATGGGAACACAATAGTGACTCTTCTTACCAGAAAACTACTCTTGCTCATAGAACCAGAAACTGCATGTGATTCAACGACATTTAGGACTGGGAAACAAATGCTAGCTCGCATTACAAGAAACACACTCTGCTTTTGAGAAAAGACCACTCTTCTACTCTACTGTGTTTCCTATAGGGCCAGAACAGTGAGCTTGCTCAGAAGAAAAGAACTGTGCTTCCTACACACCAGGCCATATCTACTTCAATTCTGCTTATGAAACTGACAAGAACAGTAGATCCTCTTCAGTCCAATACACTGTACATGCTGGGAACAGACGCCAGTGCTATTTGCCCTGTGTATGTCAATGGGAGTGCAATAGTGACTCTTCTTACCAGAAAACAACTCTTGCTCGTAGGACCACAAACTGCATGTGATTCAACTCCTTTTAGGACTGGGAAAAAAAAGCTAGGTCGCCTTACAAGAAACACACTCTGCTTTTGAGAAAAGAGCACTCTTCTACTCTATTGTGTTTCCTATAGGGCCAGAACAGTGAGCTTGCTCAGAAAAAAAGAACTGTTCCCCTACACACACGGCTATATCTAGTTCAACTCTGCTTAGGAAACTGACAAGTACAATAGATCCTCTTCAGTCCAATACAGTGTACAGGCTGGGAATAGACGCCAGTGCTATTTGCCCTGTGTATGACAATGGGAGCACAATAGTGACTCTTCTTACCAGAAAACTACTCTTGCTCTTAGGACCAGAAACTGCATGTGATTCAACACCATTTAGGACTGGGAAACAAATGGTAGCTCGCCTTACAAGAAACACACTCTGCTTTTGAGAAAAGAGCACTCTTCTACTCTACTGTGTTTCCTATTGGGTCCGAACAGTGAGCTTGCTCAGAACAAAAGAACTGTGCTTCCTACACACACGGGCCATATCTAGTTCAACTGTGCTTAGGAAACTGACAAGAACAGTAGCTTCTCTTCAGTCCAATACACTGTTCTTGCTGGCAACAGACGCGAGTGCTATTTGTACTGTGTATGGCAATGGGAGCGCAATAGTGACTTTTCTTACCAGAAAACAACTCTTGCTCGTGAGACCAACAGCTGCATGTGATTCAACTCCATTTAGGTCTGGGAAACAAACGCTAGCTCTCCTTACAAGAAGCACACTCTGCTGTTGAGAAAAGAGCACTCATCTACTCTACTGTGTTTCCTATGAGGTCTGAACAGTGAGCTTGCTCTGAACAAAGGAACTGTGCTTCCTACACACACGGCCATATCTAGTTCAATTCTACTTAGGAAACTGACAAGAACAGTAGATGCTCTTAAGTCCAATACACTGTACATGCTGGGAACAGACGCCAGTGCTATTTGCCCTGTGTATGACAAAGGGATCGCAAAAGTGACTCTTCTTACCAGAAAACGACTCTTGCTCGTAGGACCAGAAACTGCATGGGATTCCACTCCATTTAGGACTGGGAAACAAACGCTAGCTCGCCTTACAAGAAACACACTCTGCTTTTGAGAAAAGAGCACTCTTCTACTCTACTGTGTTTCCTATGGGGTTTGAACAGTGAGCTTCCTCAGAAAAAAAGAACTGTGCTTCCTACACACACGGGCCATATCTAGTTCAACTCTGCATAGGAAACTGACAAGAACAGTAGCTCCTCTTCAGTCCAATACACTGTACTTGCTGGCAACAGACGCGAGTGCTATTTGTACTGTGTATGGCAATGGGAGCGCAATAGTGACTTTCCTTACCAGAAAACAACTCTTGCTCGTGGGACCAACAACTGCATGTGATTCAACTCCATTTAGGACTGGGAAACAAATGCTAGGTCTCCTTACAAGAAACACACTCTGCTTTTGAGAAAAGAGCACTCTTCTACTCTACTGTGTTTCCTATACGGATGAAGAGTGAGCTTGCTCAGAACAAAAGAAATGTGCTTCCTACACACACGGGTCATATCTAGTTCAACTCTCCTTAGGAAACTGACAAGAACAGTAGATCCTCTTCAGTCCAATACACTGTACATGCTGGAAACAGACGCCAGTGCTATTTGCCCTGTGTATGTCAATGGGAGTGCAATAGTGACTCTTCTTACCAGAAAACAACTCTTGCTCGAGGAACCAAAAACTGCATGTGATTCAACTCCATTTAGGACTGTGAAACAAATACTAGCTCGCCTTACAAGAAACACACTCTGCTTTTGAGAAAAGAGCACTCTTCTACTCTACTGTGTTTCCTATACGGACGAAGAGTGAGCTTGCTCAGAACAAAAGAACTGTGCTTCCTACACACACGGGCCATATATAGTTCAACTCTCCTTAGGAAACTGACAAGAACAGTAGATCCTCTTCAGTCCAATACACTGTACATGCTGGGAACAGACGCCAGTGCTATTTGCCCTGTGTATGTCAATGGGAGTGCAATAGTGACTCTTCTTACCAGAAAACAACTCTTGCTCGAGGAACCAAAAACTGCATGTGATTCAACTCCATTTAGGACTGTGAAACAAATACTAGCTCGCCTTACAAGAAACACACTCTGCTTTTGAGAAAAGAGCACTCTTCTACTCTACTGTGTTTCCTATTTGGTCTGAACAGTAAGATTGCTCAGAACAAAAGAACTGTGCTTCCTACACACACGGGCCATATCTAGTTCAACTCTGCTTAGGAAACTGACAAGAACGTTAAACCCTCTTCAGTCCAATATACTGTACATGCTGGGAACAGACGCGAGTGCTATTTGCCCTGTGTATGACAATGGGAACACAATAGTGACTCTTCTTACCAGAAAACTACTCTTGCTCATAAAACCAGAAACTGCATGTGATTCAACGACATTTAGGACTGGGAAACAAATGCTAGCTCGCATTACAAGAAACACACTCTGCTTTTGAGAAAAGACCACTCTTCTACTCTACTGTGTTTCCTATAGGGCCAGAACAGTGAGCTTGCTCAGAAGAAAAGAACTGTGCTTCCTACACACCAGGCCATATCTACTTCAATTCTGCTTATGAAACTGACAAGAACAGTAGATCCTCTTCAGTCCAATACACTGTACATGCTGGGAACAGACGCCAGTGCTATTTGCCCTGTGTATGTCAATGGGAGTGCAATAGTGACTCTTCTTACCAGAAAACAACTCTTGCTCGAGGAACCAAAAACTGCATGTGATTCAACTCCATTTAGGACTGTGAAACAAATACTAGCTAGCCTTACAAGAAACACACTCTGCTTTTGAGAAAAGAGCACTCTTCTACTCTACTGTGTTTCCTATTTGGTCTGAACAGTAAGCTTGCTCAGAACAAAAGAACTGTGCGTCCTACACACACGGGCCATATCTAGTTCAACTCTGCTTAGGAAACTGACAAGAACATTAGACCCTCTTCAGTCCAATACACTGTACATGCTGGGAACAGACGCGTTTGCTATTTGCCCTGTGTATGAAAATGTGAGCACAATAGTGACTCTTCTTACCAGAAAACTACTCTTGCTCATAGAACCAGAAACTGCATGTGATTCAACGACATTTAGGACTGGGAAACAAATGCTAGCTCGCATTACAAGAAACACACTCTGCTTTTGAGAAAAGAGCACTCTTCTACTCTACTGTTTTTCCTATAGGGCCAGAACAGTGAGCTTGCTCAGAAGAAAAGAACTGTGCTTCCTACACACCAGGCCATATCTACTTCAATTCTGCTTATGAAACTGACAAGAACAGTAGATCCTCTTCAGTCCAATACACTGTACATGCTGGGAACAGACGCCAGTGCTATTTGCCCTGTGTATGACAAAGGAGCACAATATGACTCTTCTTACCAGAAAACAACTCTTGCTCGTAGGACCACAAACTGCATGTGATTCAACTCCTTTTAGGACTGGGAAAAAAAAGCTAGGTCGCCTTACAAGAAACACACTCTGCTTTTGAGAAAAGAGCACTCTTCTACTCTATTGTGTTTCCTATAGGGCCAGAACAGTGAGCTTGCTCAGAAAAAAAGAACTGTTCCCTTACACACACGGCTATATCTAGTTCAACTCTGCTTAGGAAACTGACAAGTACAATAGATCCTCTTCAGTCCAATACAGTGTACAGGCTGGGAATAGACGCCAGTGCTATTTGCCCTGTGTATGACAATGGGAGCACAATAGTGACTCTTCTTACCAGAAAACTACTCTTGCTCTTAGGACCAGAAACTGCATGTGATTCAACACCATTTAGGACTGGGAAACAAATGGTAGCTCGCCTTACAAGAAACACACTCTGCTTTTGAGAAAAGAGCACTCTTCTACTCTACTGTGTTTCCTATTGGGTCCGAACAGTGAGCTTGCTCAGAACAAAAGAACTGTGCTTCCTACACACACGGGCCATATCTAGTTCAACTGTGCTTAGGAAACTGACAAGAACAGTAGCTTCTCTTCAGTCCAATACACTGTTCTTGCTGGCAACAGACGCGAGTGCTATTTGTACTGTGTATGGCAATGGGAGCGCAATAGTGACTTTTCTTACCAGAAAACAACTCTTGCTCGTGAGACCAACAGCTGCATGTGATTCAACTCCATTTAGGTCTGGGAAACAAACGCTAGCTCTCCTTACAAGAAGCACACTCTGCTTTTGAGAAAAGAGCACTCTTCTACTCTACTGTGTTTCCTATGGGGTCTGAACAGTAAGCTTGCTCAGAACAAAAGAACTGTGCTTCCTACACACACGGGCCATATCTAGTTCAACACTGCTTAGGAAACTGACAAGAACAGTAGATCCTCTTCAGTCCAATACACTGTACATGCTGGGAACAGACACGAGTGCTATTTGCACTATGTATGACAATGTGAGCGCAATAGTGACTCTTCCTACCAGAAAACTACTCTTGCTCATAGAACCAGAAACTGCATGTGATTCAACGCCATTTAGGACTGGGAAACAAACGCTAGCTCGCCTTACAAGAAACACACTCTGCTTTTGAGAAAAGATCACTCATCTACTCTACTGTGTTTCCTATAGGGCCAGAACAGTGAGCTTGCTCAGAACAAAAGAACTGTGCTTCCTACACACGGCCATATCTATTTCAATTCTGCTTAGCAAACTGACAAGAACAGTAGATCCTCTTCAGTCCAATACACTGTACATGCTGGAAACAGACGCCAGTGCTATTTGCCCTGTGTATGACAAAGGGAGCACAATAGTGACTCTTCTTACCAGAAAACAACTCTTGCTCGTAGGACCACAAACTGCATGTGATTCAACTCCATTTAGGACTGGGAAACAAACGCTAGCTCGCCTTACAAGAAACACTCTCTGCTTTTGAGAAAAGAGTACTCTTCTACTGTTCTGTGTTTCCTATAGGGCCAGAACAGTGAGCTTGCTCAGAACAAAAGAACTGTGCTTCCTACACACACGGGCTATATTTAGTTCAACTCTGCTTAGGAAACTGAGAAGAACAGTAGATCCCCTTAAGTCCAATACACTGTACATGCTGGAACACACGCCAGTGCATTTGCCCTGTGAATGACAATGGGAACGCAATAGTGACTCTTCTTACCAGAAAACAACTCTTGCTCGTAGGACCAGAAACTGCATGTGATTCAACACCATTTAGGACTGGGAAACAAACGCTAGCTCGCCTTACAAGAAACACACTCTGCTTTTGAGAAAAGAGCACTCTTCTACTCTACTGTGTTTCCTATTGGGTCCGAACAGTGAGCTTGCTCGGAACAAAAGAACTGTGCTTCCTCCACACACGGGCCATATGTAGTTCAACTGTGCTTAGGAAACTGACAAGAACAGTAGCTCCTCTTCAGTCCAATACACTGTAGTTGCTGGCAACAGATGCGAGTGCTATTTGCACTGTGTATGGCAATGGGAGCACAATAGTGACTTTCCTTACCAGAAAACAACTCTTGCTCCTGGGACCAACAACTGCATGTGATTCAACTCCATTTAGGACTGGGAAACAAACGCTAGCTCCCCTTACAAGAAACACACTCTGCTTTTGAGAAAAGAGCACTCTTCTACTCTACTGTGTTTCCTATAGGGACGAAGAGTGAGCTTGCTCAGAAAAAAAGAACTGTTCTTCCTACACACACGGGCCATATCTAGTTCAACTCTCCTTAGGAAACTGACAAGAACAGTAGATCCTCTTCAGTCCAATACACTGTACATGCTGGGAACAGACGCCAGTGCTATTTGCCCTGTGTATGTCAATGGGAGTGCAATAGTGACTCTTCTTACCAGAAAACAACTCTTGCTCGAAGAACCAGAAACTGCATGTGATTCAACTCCACTTAGGAATGGGAAACAAATACTAGCTCGCCTTACAAGAAACACACTCTGCTTTTGAGAAAAGAGCACTCTTCTACTCTACTGTGTTTCCTATGGGGTCTGAACAGTAAGCTTGCTCAGAAAAAAAGAACTGTGCTTCCTACACACACGGGCCATATCTAGTTCAACTCTGCTTAGGAAACTGACAAGAACATTAGACCCTCTTCAGTCCAATACACTGTACATGCTGGGAACAGACGCGAGTGCTATTTGCCCTGTGTATGACAATAGGAGCACAAAAGTGACTCTTCTTACCAGAAAACTACTCTTGTCATAGAACCAGAAACTGCATGTGATTCAACGCCATTTAGGACTGGGAAACAAACGCTAGCTCGCCTTACAAGAAACACACTCTGCTTTTGAGAAAAGAGCACTCTTCTACTCTACTGTGTTTCCTATGGGGTTTGAACAGTGAGCTTCCTCAGAAGAAAAGAACTGTGCTTCCTACACACACGGCCATATATAGTTCAATTCTGGTTAGCCAACTGACAAGAACAGTAGCTCCTCTTCAGTCCAATACACTGTATTTGCTGGCAAAAGTCACGAGTGCTATTTGCACTGTGTATGGCAATGGAAGCACAATAGTGACTTTCCTTACCAGAAAACAACTCTTGCTCGTGGGACCAACAACTGCATGTGATTCAACTCCATTTGGGACTGGGAAACAAACACTAGTTCGCCTTAAAAGAAACACACTCTGCTTTTGAGAAAAGAGCACTCTTCTACTCTACTGTGTTTCCTATGTGGTCTGAACAGTAAGCTTGCTCAGAACAAAAGAACTGTGCTTCCTACACACACGGCCATATCTAGTTCAATTCTGGTTAGCCAACTGACAAGAACAGTAGATCCTCTTCAGTCCAATACACTGTACATGCTGGGAACAGACGCCAGTGCTATTTGCCCTTTGTATGAAAATGGGAGCGCAATAGTGACTCTTCTTACCAGAAAACAACTCTTGCTCGTTGGACCAGAAACTGCATGGGATTCAACTCCATTTAGGACTGGGAAACAAACACTAGCTCGCCTTAAAAGAAACACACTCTGCTTTTGAGAAAAGAGCACTCTTCTACTCTACTGTGTTTCCTATGGGGTCTGAACAGTAAGCTTGCTCAGAACAAAAGAACTGTGCTACCTACACACACAGGCCATATCTAGTTCAACACTGCTTAGGAAACTGACAAGAACATTAGATCCTCTTCAGTCCAATACACTGTACATGCTGGGAACAGACACGAGTGCTATTTGCACTATGTATGACAATGTGAGCGCAATAGTGACTCTTCTTACCAGAAAACTACTCTTGCTCATAGAACCAGAAACTGCATGTGATTCAACGCCATTTAGGACTGGGAAACAAACGCTAGCTCGCCTTACAAGAAACACACTCTGCTTTTGAGAAAAGATCACTCATCTACTCTACTGTGTTTCCTATAGGGCCAGAACAGTGAGCTTGCTCAGAACAAAAGAACTGTGCTTCCTACACACGGCCATATGTATTTCAATTCTGCTTAGCCAACTGACAAGAACAGTAGATCCCCTTCAGTCCAATACACTGTACATGCTGGGAACAGTCACCAGTGCTATTTGCCCTGTGTATGACAATGGGAGCGCAATAGTTACTCTTCTTACCAGAAAACAACTCTTGCTCGAAAAACCAGAAACTGCACGTGATTCAACTCCATTTAGGACTGGGAAAAAAAAGCTAGGTCGCCTTACAAGAAACACACTCTGCTTTTGAGAAAAGAGCACTCTTTACTCTATTGTGTTTCCTATAGGGCCAGAACAGTGAGCTTGCTCAGAACAAAAGAACTGTGCTTCCTACACACACGGGCTATATCTAGTTCAACTCTGCTTAGGAAACTGACAAGAAAAATAGATCCTCTTCAGTCCAATACAGTGTACAGGCTGGGAACAGACGCCAGTGCTATTTGCCCTGTGTATGTCAATGGGAGTGCAATAGTGACTCTTCTTACCAGAAAACAACTCTTGCTCGAAGAACCAGAAACTGCATGTGATTCAAATCCATTTAGGACTGGGAAACAAATACTAGCTCGCCTTACAAGAAACACACTCTGCTTTTGAGAAAAGAGCACTCTTCTACTCTACTGTGTTTCCTGTGGGGTCTGAACAGTAAGCTTGCTCAGAACAAAAGAACTGTGCTTCCTACACACACGGGCCATATCTAGTTCAACTCTGCTTAGGAAACTGACAAGAACATTAGACCCTCTTCAGTCCAATACACTGTACATGCTGGGAACAGACGCGAGTGCTATTTGCCCTGTGTATGACAATAGGAGCACAATAGTGACTCTTCTTACCAGAAAACTACTCTTGTCATAGAACCAGAAACTGCATGTGATTCAACGCCATTTAGGACTGGGAAACAAACGCTAGCTCGCCTTACAAGAAACACACTCTGCTTTTGAGAAAAGAGCACTCTTCTACTCTACTGTGTTTCCTATGGGGTTTGAACAGTGAGCTTCCTCAGAAGAAAAAAACTGTGCTTCCTACACACACGGCCATATATAGTTCAATTCTGGTTAGCCAACTGACAAGAACAGTAGCTCCTCTTCAGTCCAATACACTGTACTTGCGGGCAAAAGACACGAGTGCTATTTGCACTGTGTATGGCAATGGAAGCACAATAGTGACTTTCCTTACCAGAAAACAACTCTTGCTCGTGGGACCAACAACTGCATGTGATTCAACTCCATTTGGGACTGGGAAACAAACACTAGTTTGCCTTAAAAGAAACACACTCTGCTTTTGAGAAAAGAGCACTCTTCTACTCTACTGTGTTTCCTATGTGGTCTGAACAGTAAGCTTGCTCAGAACAAAAGAACTGTGCTTCCTACACACACGGCCATATCTAGTTCAATTCTGGTTAGCCAACTGACAAGAACAGTAGATCCTCTTCAGTCCAATACACTGTACATGCTGGGAACAGACGCCAGTGCTATTTGCCCTTTGTATGAAAATGGGAGCGCAATAGTGACTCTTCTTACCAGAAAACAACTCTTGCTCGTTGGACCAGAAACTGCATGAGATTCAACTCCATTTAGGACTGGGAAACAAACACTAGCTCGCCTTAAAAGAAACACACTCTGCTTTTGAGAAAAGAGCACTCTTCTACTCTACTGTGTTTCCTATGGGGTCTGAACAGTAAGCTTGCTCAGAACAAAAGAACTGTGCTACCTACACACACGGGCCATATCTAGTTCAACACTGCTTAGGAAACTGACAAGAACAGTAGATCCTCTTCAGTCCAATACACTGTACATGCTGGGAACAGACACGAGTGCTATTTGCACTATGTATGACAATGTGAGCGCAATAGTGACTCTTCTTACCAGAAAACTACTCTTGCTCATAGAACCAGAAACTGCATGTGATTCAACGCCATTTAGGACTGGGAAACAAACGCTAGCTCGCCTTACAAGAAACACACTCTGCTTTTGAGAAAAGATCACTCATCTACTCTTCTGTGTTTCCTATAGGGCCAGAACATTGAACTTCCCCAGAACAAAAGAACTGTGCGTCCTACAAACATGGCCATATCTAGTTCAATTCTGCTTAGCAAACTTACAAGAACAGTGGATCTTCTTCAGTCCAATACACTGTACATGCTGGAAACAGTCTCCAGTGCTATCTGCCCTGTGTATGACAATGGGAGCGCAATAGTTACTCTTCTTACAAGAAAACAACTCTTGCTCGAAAAACCAGAAACTGCATGTGATTCAACTCCATTTAGGACTGGGAAAAAAAAAGCTAGGTCTCCTTACAAGAAGCACACTCTGCTTTTGAGAAAAGAGCACTCTTCTACTCTATTGTGTTTCCTATAGGGCCAGAACAGTGAGCTTGCTCAGAACAAAAGAACTGTGCTTCCTACACACATGGGCCATATCTAGTTCAACTCTGCTTAGGAAACTGACAAGAACAATAGATCCTCTTCAGTCCAATACAGTGTACAGGCTGGGAACAGATGCCAGTGCTATTTGCCCTGTGTATGACAATAGGAGCGCAATAGTGACTCTTCTTACCAGAAAACAACTCTTGAGCTTAGGTCCAGAAACTGCATTTGATTCAACACCATTTAGGACTGGGAAACAAACGCTAGCTCGCCTTACAAGAAACACACTCTGCTTTTGAGAAAAGAGCACTCTTCTACTCTACTGTGTTTCCTATTGGGTCGGAACAGTGAGCTTGCTCAGAACAAAAGAACTGTGCTTCCTACACACACGGGCCATATCTAGTTCAACTCTGCATAGGAAACTGAAAAGAACAGTAGCTCCTCTTCAGTCCAATACACTGTACTTGCTGGCAACAGACGCGAGTGCTATTTGTACTGTGTATGGCAATGGGAGCTCAATAGTGACTTTCCTTACCAGAAAACAACTCTTACTCCTGGGACCAACAACTGCATGTGATTCAACTCCATTTAGGACTGGGAAACAAACGCTAGCTCCCCTTACAAGAAACAGACTCTGCTTTTGAGAAAAGAGCACTCTTCTACTCTACTGTGTTTCCTATAGGGACGAAGAGTGAGCTTGCTCAGAAAAAAAGAACTGTTCTTCCTACACACACGGGCCATATCTAGTTCAACTCTCCTTAGGAAACTGACAAGAACAGTAGATCCTCTTCAGTCCAATACACTGTACATGCTGGGAACAGACGCCAGTGCTATTTGCCCTGTGTATGTCAATGGGAGTGCAATAGTGACTCTTCCTACCAGAAAACAACTCTTGCTCAAAGAACCAGAAACTGCATGTGATTCAACTCCATTTAGGAATGGGAAACAAATACTAGCTCGCCTTACAAGAAACACACTCTGCTTTTGAGAAAAGAGCACTCATCTACTCTACTGTGTTTCCTATGGGGTCTGAACAGTAAGCTTGCTCAGAACAAAAGAACTGTGCTTCCTACACACACGGACCATATCTAGTTCAACTCTGCTTAGGAAACTGACAAGAACATTAGACTCTCTTCAGTCCAATACACTGTACATGCTGGGAACAGACGCGAGTGTTATTTGCCCTGTGTATGACAATGGGAGCACAATAGTGACTCTTCTTACCAGAAAACTACTCTTGCTCATAGAACCAGAAACTGCATGTGATTCAACGACATTTAGGACTGGGAAACAAATGCTAGCTCGCATTACAAGAAACACACTCTGCTTTTGAGAAAAGATCACTCTTCTACTCTACTGTGTTTCCTATAGGGCCAGAACAGTGAGCTTGCTCAGAAGAAAAGAACTGTGCTTCCTACACACACGGCCATATCTACTTAAATTCTGCTTATGAAACTTACAAGAACAGTAGCTCCTCTTCAGTCCAATACACTGTACATGCTGGGAACAGACGCCAGTGCTATTTGCCCTGTGTATGACAAAGGAGCACAATAGTGACTCTTCTTACCAGAAAACGACTCTTGCTCGTAGGACCAGAAACTGCATGGGATTCCACTCCATTTAGGACTGGCAAACAAACACTAGCTCGCCTTACAAGAAACACACTCTGCTTTTGAGAAAAGAGCACTCTTCTACTCTACTGTGTTTCCTATGGGGTTTGAACAGGGAGCTTCCTCAGAAGAAAAGAACTGTGCTTCCTACACACACTGCCATATCAAGTTCAATTCTGGTTAGCCAACTGACAAGAACAGTAGCTCCTCTTCAGTCCAATACACTGTAGTTGCTGGCAAAAGACACGAGTGCTATTTGCACTGTGTATGGCAATGGAAGCGCAATAGTGACTTTCCTTACCAGAAAACAACTCTTGCTCGTGGGACCAACAACTGCATGTGATTCAACTCCATTTGGGACTGGGAAACAAACATTAGTTCGCCGTAAATAAACACACTCTGCTTTTGAGAAAAGAGCACTCTTCTACTCTACTGTGTTTCCTAAGGGGTCCGAAGAGTGAGCTTGCTCAGAAAAAAAGAACTGTTCTTCCTACACACACGGGCCATATCTAGTTCAACTCTCCTTAGGAAACTGACAAGAACAGTAGATCCTCTTCAGTCCAATACACTGTACATGCTGGGAACAGACGCCAGTGCTATTTGCCCTGTGTATGTCAATGGGAGTGCAATAGTGACTCTTCCTACCAGAAAACAACTCTAGCTCGAAGAACCAGAAACTGCATGTGATTCAACTCCATTTAGGACTGGGAAATAAATACTAGCTCGCCTTACAAGAAACACACTCTGCTTTTGAGAAAAGAGCACTCTTCTACTCTACTGTGTTTCCTATGGGGTCTGAACAGTAAGCTTGCTCAGAACAAAAGAACTGTGCTTCCTACACACACGGGCCATATCTAGTTCAACTCTGCTTAGGAAACTGACAAGAACATTAGACCCTCTTCAGTCCAATACACTGTACATGCTGGGAACAGACGCGAGTGCTATTTGCCCTGTGTATGACAATGGGAGCACAATAGTGACTCTTCTTACAAGAAAACTACTCTTGCTCATAGAACCAGAAACTGCATGTGATTCAACGACATTTAGGACTGGGAAACAAATGCTAGCTCGCATTACAAGAAACACACTCTGCTTTTGAGAAAAGAGCACTCTTCTACTCTACTGTGTTTCCTATGGGGTTTGAACAGTGAGCTTCCTCAGAAGAAAAGAACTGTGCTTCCTACACACACTGCCATATCTAGTTCAATTCTGGTTAGCCAACTGACAAGAACAGTAGCTCCTCTTGAGTCCAATACACTGTATTTGCTGGCAAAAGACACGAGTGCTATTTGCACTGTGTATGGCAATGGAAGCGCAATAGTGACTCTTCTTACCAGAAAACAACTCTTGCTCGTTGGACCAGAAACTGCATGGGATTCAACTCCATTTAGGACTGGGAAACAAACACTAGCTCGCCTTAAAAGAAACACACTCTGCTTTTGAGAAAAGAGCACTCTTCTACTCTACTGTGTTTCCTATGGGGTCTGAACAGTAAGCTTGCTCAGAACAAAAGAACTGTGCTACCTACACACACAGGCCATATCTAGTTCAACACTGCTTAGGAAACTGACAAGAACATTAGATCCTCTTCAGTCCAATACACTGTACATGCTGGGAACAGACACGAGTGCTATTTGCACTATGTATGACAATGTGAGCGCAATAGTGACTCTTCTTACCAGAAAACTACTCTTGCTCATAGAACCAGAAACTGCATGTGATTCAACGCCATTTAGGACTGGGAAACAAACGCTAGCTCGCCTTACAAGAAACACACTCTGCTTTTGAGAAAAGATCACTCATCTACTCTACTGTGTTTCCTATAGGGCCAGAACAGTGAGCTTGCTCAGAACAAAAGAACTGTGCTTCCTACACACGGCCATATGTATTTCAATTCTGCTTAGCCAACTGACAAGAACAGTAGATCCCCTTCAGTCCAATACACTGTACATGCTGGGAACAGTCACCAGTGCTATTTGCCCTGTGTATGACAATGGGAGCGCAATAGTTACTCTTCTTACCAGAAAACAACTCTTGCTCGAAAAACCAGAAACTGCACGTGATTCAACTCCATTTAGGACTGGGAAAAAAAAGCTAGGTCGCCTTACAAGAAACACACTCTGCTTTTGAGAAAAGAGCACTCTTTACTCTATTGTGTTTCCTATAGGGCCAGAACAGTGAGCTTGCTCAGAACAAAAGAACTGTGCTTCCTACACACACGGGCTATATCTAGTTCAACTCTGCTTAGGAAACTGACAAGAAAAATAGATCCTCTTCAGTCCAATACAGTGTACAGGCTGGGAACAGACGCCAGTGCTATTTGCCCTGTGTATGTCAATGGGAGTGCAATAGTGACTCTTCTTACCAGAAAACAACTCTTGCTCGAAGAACCAGAAACTGCATGTGATTCAAATCCATTTAGGACTGGGAAACAAATACTAGCTCGCCTTACAAGAAACACACTCTGCTTTTGAGAAAAGAGCACTCTTCTACTCTACTGTGTTTCCTATGGGGTCTGAACAGTAAGCTTGCTCAGAACAAAAGAACTGTGCTTCCTACACACACGGGCCATATCTAGTTCAACTCTGCTTAGGAAACTGACAAGAACATTAGACCCTCTTCAGTCCAATACACTGTACATGCTGGGAACAGACGCGAGTGCTATTTGCCCTGTGTATGACAATAGGAGCACAATAGTGACTCTTCTTACCAGAAAACTACTCTTGTCATAGAACCAGAAACTGCATGTGATTCAACGCCATTTAGGACTGGGAAACAAACGCTAGCTCGCCTTACAAGAAACACACTCTGCTTTTGAGAAAAGAGCACTCTTCTACTCTACTGTGTTTCCTATGGGGTTTGAACAGTGAGCTTCCTCAGAAGAAAAGAACTGTGCTTCCTACACACACGGCCATATATAGTTCAATTCTGGTTAGCCAACTGACAAGAACAGTAGCTCCTCTTCAGTCCAATACACTGTACTTGCGGGCAAAAGACACGAGTGCTATTTGCACTGTGTATGGCAATGGAAGCACAATAGTGACTTTCCTTACCAGAAAACAACTCTTGCTCGTGGGACCAACAACTGCATGTGATTCAACTCCATTTGGGACTGGGAAACAAACACTAGTTTGCCTTAAAAGAAACACACTCTGCTTTTGAGAAAAGAGCACTCTTCTACTCTACTGTGTTTCCTATGTGGTCTGAACAGTAAGCTTGCTCAGAACAAAAGAACTGTGCTTCCTACACACACGGCCATATCTAGTTCAATTCTGGTTAGCCAACTGACAAGAACAGTAGATCCTCTTCAGTCCAATACACTGTACATGCTGGGAACAGACGCCAGTGCTATTTGCCCTTTGTATGAAAATGGGAGCGCAATAGTGACTCTTCTTACCAGAAAACAACTCTTGCTCGTTGGACCAGAAACTGCATGAGATTCAACTCCATTTAGGACTGGGAAACAAACACTAGCTCGCCTTAAAAGAAACACACTCTGCTTTTGAGAAAAGAGCACTCTTCTACTCTACTGTGTTTCCTATGGGGTCTGAACAGTAAGCTTGCTCAGAACAAAAGAACTGTGCTACCTACACACACGGGCCATATCTAGTTCAACACTGCTTAGGAAACTGACAAGAACAGTAGATCCTCTTCAGTCCAATACACTGTACATGCTGGGAACAGACACGAGTGCTATTTGCACTATGTATGACAATGTGAGCGCAATAGTGACTCTTCTTACCAGAAAACTACTCTTGCTCATAGAACCAGAAACTGCATGTGATTCAACGCCATTTAGGACTGGGAAACAAACGCTAGCTCGCCTTACAAGAAACACACTCTGCTTTTGAGAAAAGATCACTCATCTACTCTTCTGTGTTTCCTATAGGGCCAGAACATTGAACTTCCCCAGAACAAAAGAACTGTGCGTCCTACAAACATGGCCATATCTAGTTCAATTCTGCTTAGCAAACTTACAAGAACAGTGGATCTTCTTCAGTCCAATACACTGTACATGCTGGAAACAGTCTCCAGTGCTATCTGCCCTGTGTATGACAATGGGAGCGCAATAGTTACTCTTCTTACAAGAAAACAACTCTTGCTCGAAAAACCAGAAACTGCATGTGATTCAACTCCATTTAGGACTGGGAAAAAAAAAGCTAGGTCTCCTTACAAGAAGCACACTCTGCTTTTGAGAAAAGAGCACTCTTCTACTCTATTGTGTTTCCTATAGGGCCAGAACAGTGAGCTTGCTCAGAACAAAAGAACTGTGCTTCCTACACACATGGGCCATATCTAGTTCAACTCTGCTTAGGAAACTGACAAGAACAATAGATCCTCTTCAGTCCAATACAGTGTACAGGCTGGGAACAGATGCCAGTGCTATTTGCCCTGTGTATGACAATAGGAGCGCAATAGTGACTCTTCTTACCAGAAAACAACTCTTGAGCTTAGGTCCAGAAACTGCATTTGATTCAACACCATTTAGGACTGGGAAACAAACGCTAGCTCGCCTTACAAGAAACACACTCTGCTTTTGAGAAAAGAGCACTCTTCTACTCTACTGTGTTTCCTATTGGGTCGGAACAGTGAGCTTGCTCAGAACAAAAGAACTGTGCTTCCTACACACACGGGCCATATCTAGTTCAACTCTGCATAGGAAACTGAAAAGAACAGTAGCTCCTCTTCAGTCCAATACACTGTACTTGCTGGCAACAGACGCGAGTGCTATTTGTACTGTGTATGGCAATGGGAGCTCAATAGTGACTTTCCTTACCAGAAAACAACTCTTACTCCTGGGACCAACAACTGCATGTGATTCAACTCCATTTAGGACTGGGAAACAAACGCTAGCTCCCCTTACAAGAAACAGACTCTGCTTTTGAGAAAAGAGCACTCTTCTACTCTACTGTGTTTCCTATAGGGACGAAGAGTGAGCTTGCTCAGAAAAAAAGAACTGTTCTTCCTACACACACGGGCCATATCTAGTTCAACTCTCCTTAGGAAACTGACAAGAACAGTAGATCCTCTTCAGTCCAATACACTGTACATGCTGGGAACAGACGCCAGTGCTATTTGCCCTGTGTATGTCAATGGGAGTGCAATAGTGACTCTTCCTACCAGAAAACAACTCTTGCTCAAAGAACCAGAAACTGCATGTGATTCAACTCCATTTAGGAATGGGAAACAAATACTAGCTCGCCTTACAAGAAACACACTCTGCTTTTGAGAAAAGAGCACTCATCTACTCTACTGTGTTTCCTATGGGGTCTGAACAGTAAGCTTGCTCAGAACAAAAGAACTGTGCTTCCTACACACACGGACCATATCTAGTTCAACTCTGCTTAGGAAACTGACAAGAACATTAGACTCTCTTCAGTCCAATACACTGTACATGCTGGGAACAGACGCGAGTGTTATTTGCCCTGTGTATGACAATGGGAGCACAATAGTGACTCTTCTTACCAGAAAACTACTCTTGCTCATAGAACCAGAAACTGCATGTGATTCAACGACATTTAGGACTGGGAAACAAATGCTAGCTCGCATTACAAGAAACACACTCTGCTTTTGAGAAAAGATCACTCTTCTACTCTACTGTGTTTCCTATAGGGCCAGAACAGTGAGCTTGCTCAGAAGAAAAGAACTGTGCTTCCTACACACACGGCCATATCTACTTAAATTCTGCTTATGAAACTTACAAGAACAGTAGCTCCTCTTCAGTCCAATACACTGTACATGCTGGGAACAGACGCCAGTGCTATTTGCCCTGTGTATGACAAAGGAGCACAATAGTGACTCTTCTTACCAGAAAACGACTCTTGCTCGTAGGACCAGAAACTGCATGGGATTCCACTCCATTTAGGACTGGCAAACAAACGCTAGCTCGCCTTACAAGAAACACACTCTGCTTTTGAGAAAAGAGCACTCTTCTACTCTACTGTGTTTCCTATGGGGTTTGAACAGGGAGCTTCCTCAGAAGAAAAGAACTGTGCTTCCTACACACACTGCCATATCAAGTTCAATTCTGGTTAGCCAACTGACAAGAACAGTAGCTCCTCTTCAGTCCAATACACTGTAGTTGCTGGCAAAAGACACGAGTGCTATTTGCACTGTGTATGGCAATGGAAGCGCAATAGTGACTTTCCTTACCAGAAAACAACTCTTGCTCGTGGGACCAACAACTGCATGTGATTCAACTCCATTTGGGACTGGGAAACAAACATTAGTTCGCCGTAAATAAACACACTCTGCTTTTGAGAAAAGAGCACTCTTCTACTCTACTGTGTTTCCTAAGGGGTCCGAAGAGTGAGCTTGCTCAGAAAAAAAGAACTGTTCTTCCTACACACACGGGCCATATCTAGTTCAACTCTCCTTAGGAAACTGACAAGAACAGTAGATCCTCTTCAGTCCAATACACTGTACATGCTGGGAACAGACGCCAGTGCTATTTGCCCTGTGTATGTCAATGGGAGTGCAATAGTGACTCTTCCTACCAGAAAACAACTCTAGCTCGAAGAACCAGAAACTGCATGTGATTCAACTCCATTTAGGACTGGGAAATAAATACTAGCTCGCCTTACAAGAAACACACTCTGCTTTTGAGAAAAGAGCACTCTTCTACTCTACTGTGTTTCCTATGGGGTCTGAACAGTAAGCTTGCTCAGAACAAAAGAACTGTGCTTCCTACACACACGGGCCATATCTAGTTCAACTCTGCTTAGGAAACTGACAAGAACATTAGACCCTCTTCAGTCCAATACACTGTACATGCTGGGAACAGACGCGAGTGCTATTTGCCCTGTGTATGACAATGGGAGCACAATAGTGACTCTTCTTACAAGAAAACTACTCTTGCTCATAGAACCAGAAACTGCATGTGATTCAACGACATTTAGGACTGGGAAACAAATGCTAGCTCGCATTACAAGAAACACACTCTGCTTTTGAGAAAAGAGCACTCTTCTACTCTACTGTGTTTCCTATGGGGTTTGAACAGTGAGCTTCCTCAGAAGAAAAGAACTGTGCTTCCTACACACACTGCCATATCTAGTTCAATTCTGGTTAGCCAACTGACAAGAACAGTAGCTCCTCTTGAGTCCAATACACTGTATTTGCTGGCAAAAGACACGAGTGCTATTTGCACTGTGTATGGCAATGGAAGCGCAATAGTGACTTTCCTTACCAGAAAACAACTCTTGCTCGTGGGACCAACAACTGCATGTGATTCAACTCCATTTGGGACTGGGAAACAAACACTAGTTCGCCTTAAAAGAAACACACTCTGCTTTTGAGAAAAGAGCACTCTTCTACTCTACTGTGCTTCCTATAGGGCCAGAACAGTGAGCTTGCTCAGAACAAAAGAACTGTGCTTCCTACACACAGCCATATCTATTTCAATTCTGGTTATCCAACTGACAAGAACAGTAGCTCCTCTTCAGTCCAATACACTGTAGTTGCTGGCAAAAGACACGAGTGCTATTTGCACTGTGTATGGCAATGGGAGCACAATAGTGACTTTCCTTACCAGAAAACAACTCTTGCTCGTGGGACCAACAACTGCATGTGATTCAACTCCATTTGGGACTGGGAAACAAACATAGCTTGCCTTAAAAGAAACACACTCTGCTTTTGAGAAAAGAGCACTCTTCTTCTCTACTGTGTTTCCATTGTGGTCTGAACAGTAAGCTTGCTCAGAACAAAAGAACTGTGCTTCCTACACACACGGGCCATATCTAGTTCAACTCTGCTTAGCATACTGACAAGAACAGTAGATCCTCCTCAGTCCAATACACTGTACATGCTGGGAACAGACGTCAGTGCTATTTGCCCTGTGAATGACAATGGGAACACAATAGTGACTCTTCTTACCAGAAAACAACTCTTGACCGTAGGACCAGAAACTGCATGTGTTTCAACTCCATTTAGGAATGGGAAACAAACGCTAGCTCGCCTTACAAGAAACACACTCTGCTTTTGAGAAAAGAGCACTCTTCTACTCTTCTGTGTTTCCTATAGGGCCAGAACATTGAGCTTCCTCAGAACAAAAGAACTGTGCTTCCTACACACAGGGCCATATCTAGTTCAATTCTGCTTAGCATACTGACAAGAACAGTAGATCTTCTTCAGTCCAATACACTGTACATGCTGGGAACACGAGTGCTTTTTGCCCTGTGTATGACAATGGGAGCGCGATAGTTACTCTTCTTACAAGAAAACAACTCTTGCTCGAAAATCCAGAAACTGCATGTGATTCAACTCCATTTAGGACTGGGAAACAAATGGTAGCTCGCCTTACAAGAAACACACTCTGCTTTTGAGAAAAGATCACTCTTCTACTCTACTGTGTTTACTATTGGGCCTGAACAGTGAGCTTGCTCAGAACAAAAGAACTGTGCTTCCTACACACACGGGCCATATCTAGTTCAACTGTGCTTAGGAAACTGACAAGAACAGTAGCTCCTCTTCAGTCCAATACACTGTACTTGCTGGCAACAGACGCGAGTGCTATTTGTACTGTGTATGGCAATGGGAGCGCAATAGTGACTTTCCTTACCAGAAAACAACTCTTGCTCGTGAGACCAACAGCTGCATGTGATTCAACTCCATTTAGGTCTGGGAAACAAACGCTAGCTCTCCTTACAAGAAACACACTCTGCTTTTGAGAAAAGAGCACTCTTCTACTCTACTGTGTTTCCTATACGGACGAAGAGTGAGCTTGCTCAGAACAAAAGAACTGTGCTTCCTACCACACGGGCCATATCTAGTTCAACTCTCCTTAGGAAACTGACAAGAACAGTATATCCTCTTCAGTCCAATACACTGTACATGCTGGGAACAGACGCCAGTGCTATTTGCCTTGTGAATGACAATGGGAATGCAATAGTGACTCTTCTTACCAGATAACAACTCTTGCTCGTAGGACAAGAAACTGCATGTGATTCAACTCCATTTAGGACTGGGAAACAAATCCTAGCTTGCCTTACAAGAAACAGACTCTGCTTTTGAGAAAAGAGCACTCTTCTACTCTACTGTGTTTCCTATAGGGCCAGAACATTGAGCTTCCTCAGAACAAAAGAACTGTGCTTCCTACACACACGGCCATATCTAGTTCAATTCTGCTTAGCAAACTGACAAGAACAGTAGATCTTCTTCAGTCCAATACACTGTACATGCTGGGAACAGTCGCCAGTGCTATTTGCCCTGTGTATGACAATGGGAGCACAATAGTTACTCTTCTTACCAGAAAACAACTCTTGCTCAAAAAACCAAAAAGTGCATGTGATTCAACTCCATTTAGGACTGGGAAAAAAAAAGCTAGGTCGCCTTACAAGAAACACACTCTGCTTTTGAGAAAAGAGCACTCTTCTACTCTACTGTGTTTCCTATGGGGTTTGAACAGTGAGCTTCCTCGGAAGAAAAGAACTGTGCTTCCTACACACACGGCCATATCTAGTTCAATTCTGCTTAGCCAACTGACAAGAACAGTAGATCCTCTTCAGTCCAATACACTGTCCATGCTGGGAACAGTCGCCAGTGCTATTTGCCCTGTGTATGACAATGGGAGCGCAATAGTTACTCTTCTTACAAGAAAACAACTCTTGCTCGAAAAACCAGAAACTGCATGTTATTCAACTCCATTTAGGACTGGGAAAAAAAAGATCGGTCGCCTTACAAGAAACACACTCTGCTTTTGAGAAAAGAGCACTCTTCTACTCTATTGTGTTTCCTGTAGGGCCAGAACAGTGAGCTTGCTCAGAACAAAAGAACTGTGCTTCCTACACACACGGGCTATATCTAGTTCAACTCTGCTTAGGAAACTGACAAGAACAATAGATCCTCTTCAGTCCAATACAGTGTACAGGCTGGGAACAGACGCCAGTGCTATTTGCCCTGTGTATGAAAATGGGAACACAATAGTGACTCTACTTACCAGAAAACAACTCTTTCTCTTAGGAAAAGAAACTGCATGTGATTCAACACCATTTAGGACTGGGAAACAAACGCTAGCTCGCCTTACAAAAAACACACTCTGCTTTTGAGAAAAGAGCACCCTTCTACTCTATTGTGTTTCCTGTAGGGCCAGAACAGTGAGCTTGCTCAGAACAAAAGAACTGTGCTTCCTACACACACGGGCCATATCTAGTTCAACTCTGCTTAGGAAACTGACAAGAACAGTAGCTCCTCTTCAGTCCAATACACTGTAGTTGCTGGCAAAAGATGCGAGTGCTATTAGCACTATTTATGGCAATGGGAGCGCAATAGTGACTTTCCTTACCAGAAAACAACTCTTGCTCGTGGGACCAACAAATGCATGTGATTCCACTCCATTTAGGACTGGGAAACAAACGCTAGCTTGCCTTACAAGAAACACACTCTGCTTTTGAGAAAAGAGCACTCTTCTACTCTACAGTGTTTCCTATGGGGTCCGAACAGTGAGCTTGCTCAGAACAAAAGAACTGTGCTTCCTACACACATGGGCCATATCTAGTTAAACTCTCCTTAGGAAACTGACAAGAACAGTAGATCCTCTTCAGTCCAATACACTGTACATGCTGGGAAAAGACGCAAGTGCTATTTGCCTTGTGAATGACAATGGGAACGCAATAGTGACTCTTCTTACCAGATAACAACTCTTGCTCGTAGGACAAGTAACTGCATGTGATTCAACTCCATTTAGGACTGGGAAACAAATCCTAGCTCGCCTTACAAGAAACAGACTCTGCTTTTGAGAAAAGAGCACTCTTCTACTCTACTGTGTTTCCTATAGGGCCAGAACATTGAGCTTCCTCAGAACAAAAGAACTGTGCTTCCTACACACACGGCCATATCTAGTTCAATTCTGCTTAGCAAACTGACAAGAACAGTAGATCTTCTTCAGTCCAATACACTGTACATGCTGGGAACAGTCGCCAGTGCTATTTGCCCTGTGTATGACAATGGGAGCACAATAGTTACTCTTCTTACCAGAAAACAACTCTTGCTCAAAAAACCAAAAACTGCATGTGATTCAACTCCATTTAGGACTGGGAAAAAAAAAGCTAGGTCGCCTTACAAGAAACACACTCTGCTTTTGAGAAAAGAGCACTCTTCTACTCTATTGTGTTTCCTATAGGGCCACAACAGTGAGCTTGCTCAGAACAAAAGAACTGTGCTTCCTACACACACGGGCTATATCTAGTTCAACTCTGCTTAGGAAACTGACAAGAACAATAGATCCTCTTCAGTCCAATACAGTGTACAGGCTGGGAACAGACGCCAGTGCTATTTGCCCTGTGTATGACAATGGGAGCACAATAGTGACTCTTCTTACCAGAAAACAACTCTTGCTCTTAGGACCAGAAAGTGCATGTGATTCAACACCATTTAGGACTGGGAAACAAACGGTAGCTCGCCTTACAAGAAACACACTCTGCTTTAGAGAAAAGAGCACTCTTCTACTCTACTGTGTTTCCTATAGGGCCAGAACAGTGAGCTTGCTCAGAACATAAGAACTGAGCTTCCTACGCACACTGGCCATATCTAGTTCAACTCTGCTTAGGAAACTGACAAGAACAGTAGCTCCTCTTCATTCCGATACACTGTACTTGCTGGGAACAGACGCCAGGGCTATTTGCACTGTGTATGTCAATGGGAGCGCAATAGTGACTTTTCTTACCAGAAAACAACTCTTGCTCATAGGACCAGTATCTGCATGTGATTCAACTCCATTTAAGACTGGAAAACAAATGCTACCTCGCCTTACATGAAACACACTCTGCTTTTGAGAAAAGAGCACTCTTCTACTCTACTGTGTTTCCTATAGGGCCAGAACAGTGAGCTTGCTCAGAACATAATAACTGTGCTTCCTACACACACGGGCCATATCTAGTTCAACTCTGCTTAGGAACCTGACAAGAACAGTAGATACCCTTTAGTCCAATACACTGTACTTGCTGTAAACAAACGCCAGTGCTATTTGTCCTGTGTATGGCAATGGCAGCGCAATAGTGACTATTCTTACCATAAAACAACTCTTGCTCGTAGGACCAGAAACTGCATGTGTTTCAACTCCATTTCGGACTGGGAAACAAATGCTAGCTCGCCTTACAAGAAACACACTCTGCTTTAGAGAAAATAGCACTCTTCTACTCTACTGTGTTTACTATAGGACAAGAACAGTGAGCTTGCTCAGAACAAAAGAACTGTGCTTCCTACACACGGGCCATATCTAGTTCAACTCTGCTTAGGAAACTGACAAGAACAGTAGGTCCTCTTCAGTCCGATACACTGTATTTGCTGAGAACAGACGCCAGTGCTATTTGTCCTGTGTATGGCAATGGCAGCGTAATAGTGACTTTCCTTCCCAGAAAACAACTCTTGCTCGTAGGACCAGAAACTGCATGTGATTCAACTCCATTTAGGACTGGGAAACAAACGCTAGCTCGCCTTACATGAAACACACTCTGCTTTTGAGAAAAGAGCATTCTTCTACTCTACTGTGTTTCCTATAGGGCCAGAAAATTGAGCTTGCTCAGAACAAAAGAACTGTGCTTCCTACACACGGGCCATATCTAGTTCACCTCTACTTAGGAAACTGACAAGAACAGTAGCTCCTCTTCAGTCCGATACACTGTACTTGCTGGGAACAGACGTGAGTGCTATTTGCACTGTATATGGCAATAGGAGTGCAATAGTGTCTTTCCTTACCAGAAAACAAATCTTGCTCGTAGGACCAGAAACTGCATGTGATTCAACTCCATTTAGGAGTAGATAACAAACGCTAGCTTGCCTTACAAGAAACACAGTCGGCTTTTGAGAAAAGAGCACTCTTCTACTCTACTGTGTTTCCTATGGGGTCCAAACAGTGAGCTTGTTCAGAACAAAAAAAATTGTGCTTCCTACACACACGGCCATATCTAGTTCAAGTCTGCTTAGGAACCTGACAAGAACAGTAGATCCTCTTCAGTCCAATACACTGTACTTGCTGGCAACAGACGCCAGTGCTATTTGTTCTGTGTATGGCAATGGCAGCGCAATAGTGACTTTCCTTACCAGAAAATAACTCTTGCTCATAGGACCAGAAACGGCATGATATTCTACTCCATTTAGGACTGGGAAACAAACGCTAGCTCCCATTACAAGAAACACACTCTGCTTTAGAGAAAGGAGCAGTCTTCTACTCTACTGTGTTTCCTATGGGATCCAAACAGTGAGCTTGCTCAGAACAAAAGAACAGTGCTTCCTACACACACGGACCATATGTAGTTCAACTCTGCTTAGGAACCTGACAAGAACAGTAGCTCCTCTTCAGTCCAACACTGTACTTGCAGGGAACAGACGCGAGTGCTATTTGCACTGTGTATGGCAATGGGCGTGCAATAGTGACTTTCCTTACCAGAAAACAACTCTTGTGCGTAGGACCAGAAACTGCATGTGATTCAACTCCATTTAGGACTAGGAAACAAATGCTAGCTCGCCCTACAAGAAACACAGTCGGCTTTAGAGAAAAGAACACTCTTCTACTCTACTGTGTTTCCTATAGGGCCAGAACAATGAGCTTGCTAAGAACATGATAACTGTGCTTCCTACACACACGGGCCATATCTAGTTCAACTCTGCTTAGGAACCTGACAAGAACAGTAGATCCCCTTAAGTCCGATACACTGTACTTGCTGGGAACAGACGCCAGGGCTATTTGCACTGTGTATGTCAATGGGAGCGCAATAGTGACTTTCCTTACCAGAAAACAACTCTTGCTCATAGGACCAGTAACTGCATGTGATTCAACTCCATTTAGGACTGGCAAACAAATGCTACCTCGCCTTAAATGAAACACACTCTGCTTTTGAGAAAAGAGCACTCTTCTACTCTACTGAGTTTCCTATGGGGTCCGAACAGTGAGCTTGCTCGAAACAAAAGAACTGTACTTCCTACACACATAGGCAATATCTAGTTCACCACTGCTCAGGAAACTGAAAAGAACAGTAGATCCTATTCAGTCCAATACACTGTAGTTGCTGGGAACAGACGCGAGTGCTATTTGCACTGTGTATGGCAATGGGAGCACAATAGTGACTCGTCTTACCAGAAAAAAACTCTTGCTCGTAGGACCAGAAACTGCATGTGATTCAACTCCATTTAAGACTGGGAAACAAAGGCTAGCTCGCCTTACAAGAAACACACTCTGCTTTTGAGAAAAGAGCATTCTTCTACTCTACTGTGTTTCCTATAAGGCCAGAACAGTGAGCTTGCTCAGAACAAAAGAACTGTGCTTCCTACACACATGGGGCATATCTAGTTCAACTCTGCTTAGGAAACTGAAAGACCAGTAGCTCCTCTTCAGTCCGATACACTGTACTTGCTGGGATCAGACGCGAGTGCTATTTGCACTGTGTATGGCAATGGGAGCACAGTAGTGACTTTCCTTAATAGAAAACAACTCTTGCTCGTAGGACCAGAAACTGCATGTGATTCAACTCCATTTAGGACTGGAAAAAAAACGCTAGCTTGCCTTACAAGAAACACACCCTGCTTTTGAGAAAAGAGCACTCTTCTACTCTACTGTGTTTCCTATAGGGCCAGAACAGTGAGCTTGCTCAGAACACAATAACTGGGCTTCCTACACACACGGGCCATATCTAGTTCAACTCTGCTTAGGAACCTGACAAGAAGAGTAGATACCCTTTAGTCCAATACACTGTACTTGCTGGGAACAGACGCCAGTGGTATTTGTCCTGTGTATGGCAATGGCAGCGCAATAGTGACTATTCTTACCATAAAACAACTCTTGCTCGTAGGACCAGAAACTGCATGTGTTTCAACTCCATTTCGGACTGGGAAACAAATGCTAGCGCGCCTTACAAGAAACACACTCTGCTTTAGAGAAAAGAGCACTCTTCTACTCTACTGTGTTTCCTAAAGGGCAAGAACAGTGAGTTTGCTCAGAACAAAAGAACTGTGCTTCCTACACACAGGCCATATCTAGTTCAACTCTGCTTAGGTAACTGACAAGAACAGTAGCTCCTCTTCAGTCCGATACACTGTATTTGCTGGGAACAGACGCCAGGGCTATTTGCACTGTAAATGGCAATGGGAGCGCAATAGGGACTTTCCTTACCAGAAAACAACTCTTGCTCGTAGGACCAGAAAGTGCATGTGATTCAACTCCATTTAGGACTGGCAAACAAATGCTAGCTCGCCTTACATGAAACACACTCTGCTTTTGAGAAAAGAGTACTCTTCTACTCTACTGTGTTTCCTATGGGATCCAAACAGTGAGCTTGCTCAGAACAAAAGAACTGTGCTTCCTACACACATGGGCCATATCTAGGTCAACTCTGCTTAGGAAACTGAAAAGAACAGTAGATCCTCTTCAGTCCAATACACTGTACTTGCTGGGAACAGAGGCGAGTGCTATTTGCACTGTGTATGGCAATGGGAGCACAATAGTGACTCGTCTTACTAGAAAACAACTCTTGCTCGTAGGACAAAAAACTGCATGTGACTCAACTCCATTTAGGACTGGGAAACAAACGCTAGCTTGCCTTACAAGAAACACAGTCGGCTTTTGAGAAAAGAGCACACTTCTACTCTACTGTGTTTCCTATGGGGTCCAAACAGTGAGCTTGCTCAGAACAAAAAAAAATTGTGCTTCCTACACACATGGCCGTATCTAGTTCAAGTCTGCTTAGGAACCTGACAAGAACAGTAGCTCCTCTTCAGTCCAATACACTGTACTTGCTGGCAACAGATGCCAGTGCTATTTGTCCTGTGTATGGCAAAGGCAGCGCAATAGTGACTTTCCTTACCAGAAAACAACTCTTGCTCATAGTACCAGAAACTGCATGTGTTTCAACTCCATTTAGGACTGGGAAACAAACGCTAGCTCGCCTTACAAGAAACACACTCTGCTTTAGAAAAAAGAGCACTCTTCTACAATACTGTGTTTCCTATGGGGTCCAAACAGTGAGCTTGCTCAGAACAAAAGAACTGTGCTTCCTACACACACGGCCATATCTAGTTCAAGTCTGCTTAGGAACCTGACAAGAACAGTAGCTCCTCTTCAGTCCAATACACTGTACTTGCTGGGAACAGACGCCAGTACTATTTGTCCTGTGTATGGCAATGGCAGCGCAATAGTGACTATTCTTACCATAAAACAACTCTTGCTCATAGGACCAGAAACTGCATGTGTTTCACCTCCATTTAGGACTGGGAAACAAACGCTAGCTCGCCTTACAAGATACACACTCTGCTTTAGAGAAAAGAGCATTCTTCTACTCTACTGTGTTTCCTATAGGGCCAGAACAGTGAGCTTGCTCAGAACAAAAGAACTGTGCTTCCTACACACGGGCCATATCTAGTTCACCTCTGCTTAGGAAACTGACAAGAACAGTAGCTCCTCTTCAGTCCGATATACTGTACTAGCTGGGAACAGACGCGAGTGCTATTTGCACTGTATATGGCAATAGGAGAGCAATAGTGACTTTCCTTACCAGAAAACAACTCTTGCTCGTAGGACCAGTAACTGCATGTGATTCAACTCCATTTAAGACTGGGAAACAAATGCTACCTCGCCTTACATGAAACACACTCTGCTTTTGAGAAAAGAGCACTCTTCTACTCTACTGTGTTTCCTATGGGGTCCGAACAGTGAGCTTGCTCAGAACAAAAGAACTGTGCTTCCTACACACATGGGCAATATCTAGTTCACCTCTGCTTAGGAAACTGAAAAGAACAGTAGATCCTATTCAGTCCAATACACTGTAGTTGCTGGGAACAGACGCGAGTGCTATTTGCAATGTGTATGGCAATGGGAGCACAATAGTGACTCGTCTTACCAGAAAACAACTCTTGCTCGTAGGACCAGAAACTGCATGTGTTTCAACTCCATTTCGGACTGGGAAACAAATGGTAGCTCGCCTTACAAGAAACACACTCTGCTTTTGAGAAAAGAACACTCTTCTACTCTA
Source organism: Peromyscus eremicus (assembly GCF_949786415.1). NCBI lineage: Eukaryota > Metazoa > Chordata > Mammalia > Rodentia > Cricetidae > Peromyscus > Peromyscus eremicus. The sequence goes on along the minus strand of NW_026737207.1, from coordinate 3,901 downwards.
CTGTGTTTCCCATAGGGCCAGAACAGTGAGCTTGCTCAGAACAAAAGAACTGTGCTTCCTACACACCCGGCCATATCTAGTTCAACTCTGCTTAGGAAACTGACAAGAACAGTAGCTCCTCTTCAGTCCAATACACTATACTTGCTAGGAACAGACGGGAGTGCTATTTGCACTGTGTATGGCAATGGGAGCACAATCGTGACTTTCCTTACCAGAAAACAACTCTTGCTCGTAGGACCAGAAACTGCATGTGATTCAACTCCATTTAGGACTGGGAAACAAACGCTAGCTCGCCTTACATGAAACACACTCTGCTTTTGAGAAAAGAGCATTCTTCTACTCTACTGTGTTTCCTATAGGGCCAGAACAGTGAGCTTGCTCAGAACAAAAGAACTGTGCTTCCAACACACGGGCCATATCTAGTTCACCTCTGCTTAGGAAACTGACAAGAACAGTAGCTCCTCTTCAGTCAGATACACTGTCCTTGCTGGGAACAAACGCGAGTGCTATTTGCACTGTATATGGCAATAGGAGTGCAATAGTGACTTTCCTTACCAGAAAACAACTCTTGCTCCTGTGACCAACAACTGCATGTGATTCAACTCCATTTAGGACTGGGAAACAAACTCTAGCTCGCCTTACAAGAAACACACTCTGCTTTTGAGAAAAGAGCACTCTTCTACTCTACTGTGTTTCCTATGGGGTTTGAACAGTGAGCTTCCTCGGAAGAAAAGAACTGTGCTTCCTACGCACACAGCCATATCTAGTTCAATTCTGCTTAGCCAACTGACAAGAACAGTAGATCCTCTTCAGTCCAATACACTGTCCATGCTGGGAACAGTCGCCAGTGCTATTTGCCCTGTGTATGACAATGGGAGCGCAATAGTTACTCTTCTTACAAGAAAACAACTCTTGCTCGAAAAACCAGAAACTGCATGTTATTCAACTCCATTTAGGACTGGGAAAAAAAAGATCGGTCGCCTTACAAGAAACACACTCTGCTTTTGAGAAAAGAGCACTCTTCTACTCTATTGTGTTTCCTGTAGGGCCAGAACAGTGAGCTTGCTCAGAACAAAAGAACTGTGCTTCCTACACACACAGGCTATATCTAGTTCAACTCTGCTTAGGAAACTGACAAGAACAATAGATCCTCTTCAGTCCAATACAGTGTACAGGCTGGGAACAGACGCCAGTGCTATTTGCCCTGTGTATAAAAATGGGAGCCCAATAGTGACTCTACTTACCAGAAAACAACTCTTTCTCTTAGGACCAGAAACTGCATGTGATTCAACACCATTTAGGACTGGGAAACAAACGCTAGCTGGCTTACAAAAAACACACTCTGCTTTTGAGAAAAGAGCACTCTTATACTCTTCTGTGATTCCTATGGGGTTTGAACAGTGAGCTTCCTCATAAGAAAAGAACTGTGCTTCCTACACACACGGCCATATCTAGTTCAATTTTGCTTAGCCAACTGACAAGAAGAGTAGATCCTCCTCAGTCCAATACACTGTACATTCTGGGAACAGTCGCCAGTGCTATTTGCCCTGTGTATGACAATGGGAGCGCAATAATTACTCTTCTTATCAAAAAACAACTCTTGCTCGAAAAACCAGAAACTGCATGTTATTCAACTCCATTTTGGACTGGGAAAAAAAAAGCTAGGTCGCCTTACAAGAAACACACTCTGCTTTTGAGAAAAGAGCACTCTTCTACTCTATTGGGTTTCCTATAGGGCCAGAACAGTGAGCTTGCTCAGAACATAATAACTGTGCTTCCTACACACACGGGCTATATCTAGTTCAACTCTGCTTAGGAAACTGACAAGAACAATAGATCCTCTTCAGTCCAATACAGTGTACAGGCTGGGAACAAACGCGAGTGCTATTTGCCCTGTGTATGAAAATGGGAGCACAATAGTGACTCTTCTTACCAGAAAACAACTCTTGCTCTTAGGACCAGAAACTGCATGTGATTCAACACCATTTAGGACTGGGAAACAAACGCTAGCTCACCTTACAAAAAACACACTCTGCTTTTGAGAAAAGAGCACTCTTCTACTCTACAGTGTTTCCTATAAGGTCCGAACAGTGAGCTTGCTCAGAACAAAAGAACTGTGCTTCCTACACACACGGGCCATATCTAGTTCAACTCTGCTTAGCAAACTGACAAGAACAGTAGCTCCTCTTCAGTCCAATACACTGTAGTTGCTGGCAAAAGATGCGAGTGCTATTAGCACTATTTATGGCAATGGGAGCGCAATAGTGACTTTCCTTACCAGAAAACAACTCTTGCTCGTGGGACCAACAACTGCATGTGATTCCACTCCATTTAGGACTGGGAAACAAACGCTAGCTTGCCTTACAAGAAACACACTCTGCTTTTGAGAAAAGAGCACTCTTCTACTCTACAGTGTTTCCTATGGGGTCCGAACAGTGAGCTTGCTCAGAACAAAAGAACTGTGCTTCCTACACACATGGGCCATATCTAGTTAAACTCTCCTTAGGAAACTGACAAGAACAGTAGATCCTCTTCAGTCCAATACACTGTACATGCTGGGAAAAGACGCAAGTGCTATTTGCCTTGTGAATGACAGTGGGAACGCAATAGTGACTCTTCTTACCAGATAACAACTCTTGCTCGTAGGACCAGAAACTGCATGTGATTCAACTCCATTTAGTACTGGGAAACAAATCCTAGCTCGCCTTACAAGAAACAGACTCTGCTTTTGAGAAAAGAGCACTCTTCTACTCTACTGTGTTTCCTATAGGGCCAGAACATTGAGCTTCCTCAGAACAAAAGAACTGTGCTTCCTACACACACGGCCATATCTAGTTCAATTCTGCTTAGCAAACTGACAAGAATAGTAGATCTTCTTCAGTCCAATACAGTGTACAGGCTGGGAACAGACGCCAGTGCTATTTGCCCTGTGTATGACAATGGGAGCACAATAGTGACTCTTCTTACCAGAAAACAACTCTTGCTCTTAGGACCAGAAAGTGCATGTGATTCAACACCATTTAGGACTGGGAAACAAACGGTAGCTCGCCTTACAAGAAACACACTCTGCTTTAGAGAAAAGAGCACTCTTCTACTCTACTGTGTTTCCTATAGGGCCAGAACAGTGAGCTTGCTCAGAACATAAGAACTGAGCTTCCTACGCACACTGGCCATATCTAGTTCAACTCTGCTTAGGAAACTGACAAGAACAGTAGCTCCTCTTCATTCCGATACACTGTACTTGCTGGGAACAGACGCCAGGGCTATTTGCACTGTGTATGTCAATGGGAGCGCAATAGTGACTTTTCTTACCAGAAAACAACTCTTGCTCATAGGACCAGTATCTGCATGTGATTCAACTCCATTTAAGACTGGAAAACAAATGCTACCTCGCCTTACATGAAACACACTCTGCTTTTGAGAAAAGAGCACTCATCTACTCTACTGTGTTTCCTATAGGGCCAGAACAGTGAGCTTGCTCAGAACATAATAACTGTGCTTCCTACACACACGGGCCATATCTAGTTCAACTCTGCTTAGGAACCTGACAAGAACAGTAGATACCCTTTAGTCCAATACACTGTACTTGCTGGAAACAAACGCCAGTGCTATTTGTCCTGTGTATGGCAATGGCAGCGCAATAGTGACTATTCTTACCATAAAACAACTCTTGCTCGTAGGACCAGAAACTGCATGTGTTTCAACTCCATTTCGGACTGGGAAACAAATGCTAGCTCGCCTTACAAGAAACACACTCTGCTTTAGAGAAAAGAGCACTCTTCTACTCTACTGTGTTTACTATAGGGCAAGAACAGTGAGCTTGCTCAGAACAAAAGAACTGTGCTTCCTACACACGGGCCATATCTAGTTCAACTCTGCTTAGGAAACTGACAAGAACAGT